>NW_015386465.1:3031078-3058483 GCF_001527695.2 Protobothrops mucrosquamatus
TCCCTCCCTCCCTCCCTCCCTCCCTCCCCCCCTCCTTCCTTCCTTCCTTCCTTCCTTCCTTCCTTCCTTCCTTCCTTCCTTCCTTCCCCTGATCCAGGGGATGCTATTCATTCTTTGGGGAGGCTCCTTTCATGTCCACCAGATCCAGAGACACTCTGAACAAGCGGGGCTATGCAGTTGCTTCTGCTCTTTGAGATTGTGGTGACATTCAGACAACACATATCTATACCTGCTTTTTGTGCCCCAATCAGTCTACACATGGGAATCTCATGGCAGCGCGACAGAATGCAATTAATGTTGCTAGTTTCTGAGCAAAATCTCTTTAGTTTGTATATATTTCAATCTTGTATTTTATATTTTAAATGTTATGTCATAGAGTAACCCTTATTTTAATGGTGTTGCTTCTGACACAAATACACAAACCAACCTCCCAACGTGTAAGAAAGGAAGTGCGAACTCAGATTAGTTGTACAGCACTTTTCGGCGGTTCTGCCTACACTTTCACCTTTCGCTCGGCAGTATTTGGCCTCAGACTGCACACCAAACATCCTGTGAATCAAGAGCCCTTCGGCGCTCTTTGGCAAAAGCTGTCTCTAGGGAAAGAGATTCAGATGTAAAATATAAAGCGAGTAAATGACAGCGAGTGCCGCTTCGGAAAATGTTAGCAGCGAGACAAAAATTGTCAAAGGCCATAGTTTTGAAGACTGAGCTTGCTTCTCTGCTATTTAAGCTTAGGCCTTTGCTTCTTAAGAATTCTACTTTATTTTTATTGCCATGCAATTCACCAAGCACAAGTAATTCCCACATAAATTCTTTCCCCCTGAACAGCAACATAAATACACACATTTTAAAGGAAAGCACTTGCCTCATTTTACTTGCTATTCATGCTTGCATAGTTAAAGTGGTGTCAGCAATTCTATTAAGCCCATGCTTTACAGAGTTTACAAAGGCTAGCAAATAAACAGCACAAGTCTTTCCAACTTTAGGAAGGATTTGCACATGGAAGGCCTTGGAGGGACCTGGACAACTGAGACTCAAAATAATGGGTGCAGATACTTATACGGTATTTGTGTTTGTACACAAGGGAAAGATCGAGGGCAATAGAAGAAGGGGACGACAGAGAATGAGGTGGCTGGATGAAGTCACTGAAGCAGTAGGCGTGAGCTTCAATGGACTCCAGAAGATGGTAGAGGACAGGAAGGCCTGGAGGAACGTTGTCCATGGGGTCGCGATGGGTCAGACACGACTTAGCAATTAACAACAACAACAAATAAAACCACACTAAAACACTAGGAAATAATGCCTTACTCAAATTAAACTATCTATTGCAGGATCTAATATGGGTCAGTCACTGGGACCAGAGGTTTTTGTCTTCTGATCTTTCAGATTCATGCTGGAGCCCATCTTCAGGGAACTTCTCTCTAGCAGAATATGTGCTGTTCTGTGTGTGGTGCTTATAGTACCTTATAGTATAGTGGCTTTTTCGACATTGATTAAGGTGTGTGGATGGATGGCTTTTAAGTCGCTGGCTGTCATTTGTCTGTGCTGCCCAGCACTCATCTTCTAGGTACTTAATAGACTGGTGACTGATGAGGAGCCTGTTTCCCAGACTTCAATCACTTCCCTGGCTGTTTTTGTGCCTGCTCGTCCAACAATCTTAGTAGCTGCGAAACTGAATATGTCTCCTTGTTCATTGCAGTGTGAGGCTACCGAGGAGTTCGAGTCTCCTCATCTGACCATTGCTTGTGTTCAATCTGGTGGTTAGCTTCCACCCCATCTGTCCTACATAGTCAAAGGGGCAATTCATGCAGAGGATTCAGTAGATCACATTGGAAGTATCTCCCACCTCCAAGCAATCTTTATTATTAAATCCAGCACCGAGAAGCAAAGGAATGAAGACGTTACAAAAGAGATACTTGTCAGTGGGTTTCAAAACCAGGGAAAATACTATTTGTTACAAATATGTGGGGTTTTTAGTGCAGATAGGATCCAAATTTACATGCTGTTTTTGTCAGTTATGTCATCTTTCTATAACCTGTAGAATGATCAGATATAGGAGATTGTGAATATGCCTTGTCAATAAAAGATGAATTATTGCCTCCTGAAGTTTGCGTTTGCATTTGGAGTGATGGGTTGTGAGTCCTTTGCTGCCCTTGACCTTTACTAGAGGTCTGTATACCAACCTCCCATGATCCATTTTGTCTATCACCATGGATCTGGTGTTCAGGATCCACCATAAAGACCATGGGGACATCCTTATTAAAATGGGTTGGGAACAGTTACTTGGAAAGCTTGCCCACACACTTCTCATTCTTCCCGGCAATAGCAGTAGCATTTAGATTTATATATCACTTCATAGTGCTTCATTTCTGGGAAGTCCAGCTTATTGTCCTGGCTTTACAAAAGGATCAACTGTTTATTTTCAGCAAAGCACAGTCTTTTAAAGGGCCCCGGTCTTGGTCTCTAACAGGTGCCAAATTTTCTATTACCCAATTTGCGAAAACACATCATGTTCATCAGGGAGAAGAGAGCAGGCATCAAAGACATCTGGAGATGCCGACCCAAGTATCTTCAGGGAAATCATGATGTTTGTTTGATTTGTTTATGAAGATGTCAGAACTACTCAAAGTTTTCATTACTCCCTTGATTCTGTTTGTTTGGGATGCTGTGAAATGTTTGCCAAGCCTAACAGAGGCTACTCGTTAACTAACTCAGGGCTGAATTTCATAATTCAGTTTCTCTTTAGCGTCTTACTTTCTTTTTCCACACTGCCCATGTTTTGATGAGACTAATGTATATTTCCTTAGGATCAAAGTCTGCTTTTTGGTGACTTTGCTTGGCGCCAAAATGTATGCAGTTGCCCAGAGCCACTGGGCATCACCATGTTAAACTCAATTAGGCAGTTTTCTTGAACAAACATTAAAGAACTCTTTATTTAAAGTGTATGTCTCCATAAACATTCCAGTGCCTAAAGCTCATAGAAGGAAAAAAAAAAAAGAAAGATGTGATGAATATGAATAAACCCATAAAAATATAGCTTAAGGGAAAGGATGCTACACTTTAATCTTTGCCGGGTTTTATGAGAGAATAGACATTATGGACCATGCCTTTTGTTCTAATAGGAATAAGTTTAGAAAGCAGATGGAGATTCTGGAAGGAAGCAGGAGAAATAGGACCCCCCCCCCCAGATCAGTTTAGCATGTATCATGGTCTAGCAAGCAATTTCAGCTTTTTAATTCACCATGAAGACTGAATCATTCGGGATGTGGGAATCTCTTCTATCTATTTCTGAAGTATGCAGATGATACAACAGTAGTGGGCCTTATTCAAGATGACAATGAGGGTGCTTACCGCAAGGAGGTTGAGGATTTGGTGAACCAGTGTAAGAAAAACAGCCTAGTTGTAAACATTGGTAAAACCAAAGAGATCATTGTCGATTTCAGGAAAGGCAGGCACAGCCACACTCCTCTGTGTATTAATGATTCACCTGTGGAGATGGTTAGCAGCAACAAATTTCTGGGTATGTAGCTAATGAGTAGTCTGGCTTGGTCACTCAACAGTGGTGGGATTCAGCCGGTTTGCACCACTTTGGCAGAACCAGTAGCTATTTTCTTGTTGCCCAGGTGAAGCGACATCCACACAGAGAACCTGTTGTTCACATATTTGAATCCCACCACTGTTCCTGACACACAAGACTGATCTCTGTAATCCTCAATCACAATTATTTCAGATGTATCAAATACCAGTTGTTGGAATTTCTCAGTGTACTTGGCATGAAGACAATTACCAACTTTTTTTCTACTGCACAGTGAGTCTTTATCTATGGATCTGAACAACTCAAATAGCTGTGCCAATTTACAAAAAATAAAAAAGAACAAGGTATCAAAACTCTAGAGCAATAACAATCGTTGCACATTGCACCATTTTCTGTAACCATCATACAGTATTTTAAAATATTTTCATAACTTCAGTTTGATGTCTCCATTGCCTCAGTCATAATAAAATATTCAGAGGTCTTTTCTAATATCTAAATTATTAGAAATCTGAGGAAGATAGCAGATGTTGTCTTTTAAGTAACAGCTTTAGATATTTAGAATCCATAGAATAGAATATTCTATTTTGTGCAGTTTTGATTGATATAATGTCTTTTTTTTAAAAAAGTCACATCCAAACCAGCTGTAATTGGTGACAAAGAAATTTCATTTTTGATTGGTCCTATTCCCAGGAAGACATTCACCATTATGTGACATTATTATCCATGCATATAATGAAGAAAAATAATTGTTATGCTCCAAAAGTCTTTTTACTGACATTGTAACTAAATTAGTGCTATCAGTCATGGGTTTTGCTCTAACAAAGCTTCCAAAACTGTTGTCTCGAGTAACTACAGAGATAAATTGTGATACTGGAAAGCATGTATGTGTTTAACAATTGAAAGTGGGAAGCCAAATCTCCATTTGGCAGGACAACAAAATTTCCTTATCTTCTGTATTTTCAAGTTGCATTACTAATGTCTACTAATCCTAAATACTTGACCAACTATTAAGCAGAATATCTCACTTTCTATATGTAGTAAAGACTGGAGATTTAAGGTCGTCAAGACAATATATCCTGTCATGTGCCTTAAAGTAGGCTGTGACTATCCAGTGAAGTGGAAGGGGATAGAATAGCAGTGCTGATTAAGAATAATTTATGTTCTAAAGAGATTGATTAATTGATGGATTAGATAGGTATAGGATAGATTAATATTTTACTTTAAATAGGGGAGATTAGTGGAAGAAGAAATAAATAAGATTTTGATAAAATTAAGAAAGTAGAACATACTTGGAAGGGATATCTGAATTGAAAATGTCTTTATTTAAAGTTAATTTGATTACGGTATGGTAAATTTATAAAGCTTTAAAACAGGTTCAGGTTGAATAAATTTAAGCTAGAATTGGATATTTTAAATACACTATGCTATTTGAGGGAAAAAGAGAGGGAATATTTGATGTATTGATTGTACTATGTATATATGTTTTGTTCTAGGATGTTTGATTACCCCAGCACCACGGTGTGTCCTGAATACTATGTTTTAAGAAATTAAAAAAACAATAAAATTTGTTTAAAAAAAAAAGAATAATTTCTGTTCCATTCAGTTTCTATTAAATATATGAAGGACATCAATAAAATCAACTGAAAACAACCTACTAGGATTCTAATATTTCAATAGATAGAAACTACTCGATTACTTATTAAATTGATTTCTTTGGACACGATTGCCTGAAATTGCTGTGATAGTTTCTTAAATTCAGTTCTCTTCCTACGTTTGCTATGCATAGGATGAATTTGTAGGTCCAGGAAAAGTCATGTTTATGGTACCTGTTGAGTAGGTATGTTGGGGAACCACTCTGTTTCTCTTTCAGATGTTCGAAGCCTTTTCCATGTCTGTCAGATTCCCCCGACTGCCTTCATTTAGGTCAGTGTTTCTCAACCTTGACAATTTTAAGGCATGTGGACTTCAACTCTCAGAATTCCACAGCCAGCAATGCTGGCTGTGGAATTCTGGGAGTTGAAGTCCATATGCCTTAAAATTGTCAAGGTTGAGAAACACTGATTTAGGTAGATTGTGGATTCTGCTGTGAGATTTACAGAACCACATAAAGGTCTCCAGCTTGGTCATCCATTTTTGTTTCATATTACCTGAATGAATTAACATACCTATGGATTGTAAAAAAACCAACAACAGATGATTAAAAAGGGGGGGGGAGAGGGAGAAGGAGCCAGAGACGGAGATAAAGGATAAAGAAAAAAATAATACATGTAGGCCATACATGTGTCTGTAATTGCAATTTTGGTGAGGTTTTCAGGAAACCCTAGTCTTTTTAGACTAAGAATAGGTCTAACAATCTGCTCTGCTGTGGAAAAGCTGATTTTTCCAGGTATTTCCTGGTGGGTTATATTTAAAATCAGATCTCTGGACCCACCATACCAAATACCAAGCTCTATGCCAGCAACAAGGATTTATATATCATATATACCATATACCATATATTATATATCATATATCATAACACCATAGCTACACAAACACACACACATAGAGGTAAAACAATGATATTTTTTTGATGAATGTTGAAGTCAACCAAAAGAAAAAAATGAAGTTCATAGAATTTCATCTGTATGCTCAAAATGAAGAATTTACATAATAGAATAGAAGCAAAATGAAATATTAATGTCTTGACTTCAGCTTTAAGCTGTGGGTGATGAAAAAGTTGTTTTCTGTTGCTCTCACAAATACTACGTATGATAGATGAATTATGTTTATTGTTGCTCCCATTACTAACATTCATTTTGCTAGCATGTGTAGAAATGTAAAATCTTAAAATATTTTGCTGCAATGAAAGAAAGAAAAAAAAAATCCCAACTGAACTCTTACAAGGCATGACAAATCTCTTGTAACCCAAGCAATAGGAGTCTTCCCACTTGAGAAAGCAATGTGTTAAAAGAATTGCTGAAATATGCAATCAAAAACACACTTAATATACTGTATGAACATTTCTTCGGCACATATTTTAGAAAAGAGAAAAAAATAAATCCCTTTCTTTGTCCCATCTACTATGACATCCCTTTATATGAAGTAAATAGAGACTGAAATAAAATTGCAAAGGTGCCCTGAGGTTGAACCTGTCTCTTGGTTACCATTTGAAGATGCTGATACTTGTTCTTGGCAATTGGTATGGAATGGATAGAGATGGATAAATAAATATATTATTTCTTAGTCTACATTCTGCAGTTTCTTGGTGATTTTCATTCTAAGCCTTGTGGTACCAAATATCTCTGCAGTGTATAACACTTAAAAGCAGGTGAAATATTAATATTAATTAAATATTACTGTTGAGGCAGGGGAAAAAATGGTTTTCCTGTCCATGCTTCCAGATAATGGGCATTACTGTTTATTCTTATCTATGATGCTCCTCTGTTGTATGCTATGACATTAATCAAGTCTGCTTTATTATTTGCAGTTCTCCTGAATGAGGTGCAAAATTCAGGAGATAGGATTACTTTTAGAGTAATTACAGTATGTTAGCAACCTATTGCATTAAGTGACCATAAGCCAACAAGATCACCAGCTCTGAATACTGAAAAATCCTCCAGTAGTGAGGACTTTATCGATGTCTCCAAATCTTTGGGGGAAAGAACTTTTTAAGTTCCTCTTGTCTCATTCCTACTGCTGAAGGAAAAATCTTCATCAGGGTCCAGTCCAAGCTGGGAATAGACAACATGGAGACTGCTTTAGAAAGAAGGTTGTAGTTTATTGAAGAGGAGAACCAGACAGAAAGATGGCTCTGGAAAAACAACTGATCACATGGAGCAGAGTGGTTGGCTTTTATACCTTCTGGGGCTGTTGTGGTTGTTTCCTGTTCCTGTTTGAGGCTTTGTATTTCCTCTGTCATGTACTTTGACCTGGGTCAGAGTGTCCCTTTGGCATCTGTGAGTTAATCCTATTATGTCCTGTCTTAGAGTTTGGATGGGGTATGTAGATTTTAAGGGTCTTTGTCTTCCTAATCTCTTCAGTTTCTAGCTGGAAGGCTCCAATCTTCCTGAATGGATTATTACATCTGCATTTCTAAAAGCTGGTTTCTGTTGAGTTTTCTGGCTGGGGTGGGGGTGGATGGGAGAAATTTCTGCCTTTTTAAAGATCTTCTCCATTATTCCTTTGGGGAAATATATTCTGCCTCTTAATATTCCCAAAAATATTTCTTTCTCTGGGGGGTATTTTTAATACCTTACTATTCTTTGTTCAAATAAAATTACTGTGCATATTTCAATTCATACTATATCTCACTAGTCTATTCTCTATTAATTTTCCATTAAGGTTCTCCACCCCCTCTTTTTTGCCTCTATGATAACTTTGGTTTCTGACTTCTGAGTCTTATGTGTATATGGGTATAAAGTGATAATATAATTTATTCAGTATAATTCTTCAAAAGTGTCTGCGTGATCTATATTAGCTTATTAGCAAATCTAACTGAAGTGGATTTTGCAGTAAAACTTTTTTTAAAAAAGTATGACCAGATTTGAATTCTCTATTAATTATAGATGTTTTAATGGGATTGAAATCTTGCACAGCTGTAAAACTAACTGTATTGCATTCTGCTAGCAAATGCACATTGACATAGTTCATTTCTACTGCCTGTATCTGAGAATTCTTATTTTCCATTTGCTGAAATAAGCTCAGATATTTATTGAAAAACATCAGTTGGAATGCTAGAAATTTCTAAAAAAGATATATTTTAAACAAGAGCAAGATTGCATTCAATGGAGGTGTTGTTGTTAAGTTGTGAAGTCATGTCTGACCCATCGTGACCCCATGGACAACGTTCCTCCAGGCCTTCCTGTCCTCTACCATCTTCTGGAGTCCATTTAAGCTCACGCCTGCTGCTTCAGTGACTCCATCCAGCCACCTCATTCTCTGCCGTCCCCTTCTTCTATTGCCCTCAATCTTTCCCAGCATTAGGCTCTTCTCCAGGGAGTCCTTCCTTCTCATTAGGTGGCCAAAGTACTTGAGTTTCAACTTCAGGATCTGGCCTTCTAAACAGCAGTCTAGGACTGATCGGTTTAATCCAGGGGACTCGCAGGAGTCTTCTCCAGCACCGTAATTCAAAGGCCTCAATTCTTTTGCGCTCAGCCTTTCTTATGGTCCAACTTTCACAGCCATACATTGCAACTGGGAAAACCATGGCTTTGACTATAATACTTTTGTTGGCAGGGTTATGTCTCTATTTTTTAGTATGCTGTCTAAATTTGCCATATCTTTCCTCCCCAGGAGCAAGCGTCTTTTAATTTCTTGTCTGCAGTCCCCATCTTGGAGCCCAGGAAGATAAAATCTGTCACTACCTCCATTTCTTCCCCATCTATTTGCCAGGAATTAAGACGGCCGGCTGCCATGTTCTTGGTTTTCTTAACATTGAGTTTCAACATTAATGGAGGTAGCACCTCGTAAAGCTTTCTGAGCAACTTCTGAAATACACATAAAAAATTAATGCTCCTAAAAATTAGGCCTGCTCAATATTCTATTTGGGAATATGCATGGCATGTTTTTCAAATAATGCAACATTGTTCTTTTGTGTGAATTTTCTGCTCAAAAAAAATAATTTTCATTTATTATCTCACTGTCTTATGTAATGTAGACTAGAGAAAGATTTTCCTTGTTCTCATCTGCAAAAGTTTTCAAACATGAAACAGGAACTTCAAAGCAATAGCTGGAACACTGATGAATTGAATGTAATCAATTGATTTAAATCAAAGGATGAATAAATTTTACTTGACCCTCTAAAACATATCAAATGTGTTACAGAATGGAAAGATGACCCACTCACTGCTTGGCAAGGAATGGTATTTATCTATTCACCCTTGACTTTAAATTTGAGAATCTTAATTATACTTCTAATCAAATAAAGGCCAAGGTCTTTGGGCAAATAACCAGTCTTCTGAAAACTTTGAAACATTTTTAAAGCATTTCAAATAGAACAAAACAATTTAAAATAGAACAAAACGATAACATATAGTAAAATTAAACCATTCATTTGTCAAATTGATAATGCCACCTAACTGCAGAGAGATTCTGGGAATTGTACACTCAAACTAATTAATAACAATAACAATAAAACAGAGAAAGTGAAAAATCTAGAATGAATAGAACCAACATCTTCTTCTTATCCCTAATAAAGACAAATATCTCAGTTGAAATGAGGAGACCTTGGTGCTCTCTGAACTTGGTTGTTTCGTGGAAGACATTTCATTACCCAAACTAGGTGATACCATCAGTGCACTGATGATGTTACCTAGCTTGGGTAGTGAAACATCTGGAAGAAAACCACCAAGCTCAGAGAGCACCAAAGATGCCATAGTCCTCGTCCTCCTCCTCCTCTTCTCTGCACACCCCTCCCTTCTAGCACTGATGATGTTACCTAGTTTGGGTAATGAAACATCTGCAAGAAAACCACCAAACTCAGAGAGCACCAAGGACCCCCCCCCTTACCGTCCCCCTATGAATCTTTGGCATGATGCTGTTCCAGAGGCAGACACCACAGCACAGAAGTTTCACTTCCAAAGTTCCATCATGTGGCACCAATGACAGGGGTCAAAGCATGCCAATTGAATGTGATGGGCAGACACTACAGAAGAGAGACAGACCCCAGTTAGCTAAGACAGGAATCTGAGAACAAATCTATAGAAATGTCTTGAGGAAGATACTTGTATTTAGATCTGTGGCAGAGCTTTACTTTGGGGGGACAGTTGATACGAAGCAGGTGGTGATCCAGCAATGGCTTCTTAAGGATACACAGGTTTTATGGAACAGGAAAATGAAACCAATTTGGGAAGTTTGATATTTAAAGGCATTGTATTTCTTTGAAGAGAGGAGAGAGAAAAAAGAGTGAACATCAATTGCTGGGAAAGTACACCAATTGCCAACAGGAGTTTACATCCGTAGTAGTATCAAAGAGGATTTTTAGCAATTTAGGAATTTTAGTATTTCTCACCTATCTTCATTGGATCACGTTGCCTAAAACATACGGCCCTTGGTTTATTGGAAAGCTTGCAATTTCTATGTTCCTTCTAACAATTGCAAATCAGTCTAAAAATTGAGCAGGGCATGACATAATGCAGAAGGAGATTTCAGATATGGAAAGCAAGCAATCTGGAGAAGTATTGTGTAGGTTGGCAGAGAGGGGATTAAAATAGATTTTTAAAAAGCTCAGGCTGACTTTATCATTTGGTAATGATAATAGATTTCAGCATCTAGCTGCTGACACTTATTGAAGACTAGCCAAAATGTTCTGCTTCTAAGGTTCAGGAGCCAAAACCTATTTGATATTATAGAAAGACATCGTTCAATCAGTGTTTTGTTCTCATTAATCTTTATTGTGGTTGCTGTTTTTCATTGTAAAAGTTTGCTTTAAACATCTATATAGTATCTTTATTTTACAAACTTCTGAGAACAGATTATAGGGATGGGAATATGGACCCCAGGGATCATACTATCCTCCATGCTCTGAAAAAAAAAAACCAGGAAAGAAACAGATGGGATCTGCACATGGTTTGAAAGAGGTCAATATTTCTGAAGTTTAAAGAAATGGAACGGTTGTAAGAAAGTTGGTGTGATGATGATGGTGGTGGTGGTGATGAAGAAGAATTTTTGTCTCAGCTTTTGAAATAATTGTGCAAACTTGCTCTGAAGCCTTTCACCATTGTTAGACCTCTGTGTGTTCAACAATTTCATATTGCTGTATAAAGGAGCAAAAAGTTGACTTGAAGGCATTAGGAATGAACAGAAAAAAAAATCTCCAATTTCAGTACTTTACTTGATAGTGTAACTAAAGACAAGAATATTTCAAAACTTTTCTTCTGGTTGCCAGGAGGTGCTTTGCCTTCTAAAATATTTTATTAATGTATTATTTATAGACATTTGGAAAGAGTGCTAAAACAGCTTGGGTTGTCCCCCCCCCCCCCCCAGATAGGATGTCTTTTGCAATTACAGAAGGAATTCTTCAATACCAAAAAGTTTGTTATGTATCCATTTCAAAGTGTCACTTTCCTTTTTTTTTTCCAAATAAACGTAGCAGGTGTTTTAAAGCAACATAACAAAATGCAAGAAGATGAGAGCAACACAGCAAGCTTCCCAATGCTTCTTTTTAACAAAATGCACTTTGGGGGCCATACATTTTCATTTCAATCTTTGCTACAAGGAAAACAAAAAAGAGAACCCAGAAGGATTTATACAAGGTTGAAGGGAATGGGGACATCTACAAAGAGAGGATATGTTTTCAGCAAAATTAGGGAAATGTTAGGCATGGATAATTAGAACCACTTGTTAACTACCAGTTAAGATGATAATAATAATAATAATAATAATAATAATAATAATAATAATAATAATAATAATAATAATAATAATAATAATAATAATAATAATAATAATAATAATAATAATAATAGTAAAGTTGGAAGGGACCCCCTGCGCAGGCAGGAAACCCTATACCATTTCGGACAAATGGCTGTCCAGTCTCTTCTTAAAACTCTCCACTGTTGGAGCATTCACTGCTTCTGGAGGCAGGTTGTTCCACTGATTAATTGTTCTAACTCTCAGGAAGTTTCTCCTTAGTTCTAGGTTGCTTCTCTCCTTGCTTAGTTTCCACCCGTTGCTTCTTGTCCTGCCTTCAGGCACCTTGGAAAATAGCTTGACACCCTCTTCTTTGTGGCAGCCCCTGAGATATTGGAACACGGCTATCATGTCCCCCCCTCATCCTTCTCTTCATTAAACTAGATATACCCAATTTCAGCAACCATTCCTTATATGCTTTAGCATATAAGGTGACCTTCTTTGTTGCTCTTCTCTGTACTCTTTCTAGAGTCTCAACATCTTTTTTACATCGTGGTGACCAAAACTGGATGCAGTATTCCAAGTGTGGCCTTACCAAGGCATTGTAAAGTGGTATTAACACTTCACGTGATCTTGATTCTATCCGTCTGTTAAAATCTAGCCAACTAAGGGTCAGCACTAAATTCATGCTTGATAAGAATTAACAGAGTTAAAGAGGGGCTGGACCTACACCATTTGTGTTAACATAATGAATCTAGGCTGATTCCTCTCTTGACTCCATCCCCAGGCTCTGCCTGTTCTTCTCCTACAGCAGGGGTGTTAAACTGCCGGCCTGCAGGCCAGATGCATCATGCCGAAACCGCACCCACCCCATTGCCAGCAACGGGAAAAAAGTTGCAATACATCGTGACGCGTTGCGAGTTTGACACCCCTGTCCTACAGGAAGGGGTTCATTGACCAAAACCATTTTCTGGTCTTCTCCCTGTTCATGCTTGCTGCATACACTATAAAACAAATTGACAACATGGCTGGCAGTTTCTAGCTGAGTTCCCATAGATAAAAGCTACAGTGCTATTTTTGTCTCTTAAAGTTATGACATGATTGTTATACCAGTCATAAGAATGGTAACAGTATATTTGATTCTTTGAAGAATAGAAGTCTTCTTTTTTTTCTGGAACTTCATGGGCCTCCCAGGTGTCCAAAGAAGTTTCCTTCCATGTCCTTAAGCTTTTGTCATTGCTTTCAATGGGAGTCCCTGGGATAAAATCACCCTATGCTGATTCTTAAATAAAGCAACATTCTCTCAGTCCTCCCCCATTTGAGGCATTGAAATAAAAGTCTTTTCAAATACTGCTTTAAAGATTGTAAAGTTAAAATAAATGAGCAGGTCTTGCATTACACAAAAATCTTGATTATCACAGTAATTCCCTTTTTTATCATACACGGATTCACAGAGAGAATGGAAAAACATGACTGAAAAGCTACAGATTTTCTTTTCTTTTTGCTTTTAATATCTCTACTAAGATGTCCTGCATAAACGTATGGTTTTTCAGAATGGGCAGTATATATATAAAAGCGCTGTTGATTTTAACCAAATGCCTGTTGTTGCAGGTACAAGAGACTGCAAAAAAAAAGCATCATGAAAAAAAGAACTATTATCTTGCAAGAATATCCTATCTCAGTGATGGCGAACCTTTTAGAGACCGAGTGTCCAAAAATCTAGCCACACATAGAATCATGGTTTGGAGAACTAACTTTTTCTTCTTGGCAGCCATATTTCAGTAAGCTAGTAAGGCAGCAAAAGACTTATGTTTAAAGTTTTGAACTTTTTGCTCAGATATACTTTCTTTCATGGGCCCTCGACAAAGAGCAATACCTTAATATTTCTGGAAATTTGTTATTCAGGAATCTACTCATCCCTCAGAAACCATGTAAGTCACTTAAACAGAAATCATGAAGGGTGACCTTCAACTCCATTGCAAATATATATTCCAAGACCTTTGATTCCTGAGAGCAGATGGTTGAATGCCGATCATGAAATATAATTGAGAATTAATCAGAATTCAAAAATTACTCAATCTGCCAAGTGGGTGATCAAAAATGTGTTTACTGAGTAAAAACCTCACTGGTGTATGTATAAATGGCAATTGAAAGCTCAATGAATTCTACTTAATCCCTACTAGAGGCAGAAAATGGACATCAATCAAAACTGCACGGAAATTAGTACACAGCACAATATGCCAACACAATATAAATCAGACCTATATAGCCTGATTAAAAAAAAATAGGTACTCTCTGTAGAATATATTGCAATGATGTCTTCTTACAGTTATAAATATCTCTTTGATTTTAAACAAGAGAAAAAAAAATGAGAACTATTAGGATGATACTTACTCAGAAATAAGATCCCATTCCAGAAGAACTCACTCCAAAATCAGGGAGCAGAAGACCCTGCTTTAATAGTTTGATTTCTAAGTGATTGTTCTATTAATAAATAAAAGCTGTAAATCAAAAAAAAAAAAGAAGAATTCTCAACTAGCATAATGATGTTATCCCAACATCACATAAGATGGTTTGTTGGCTTTAAAAATAGATCATGCAAATTCCTTGGGGATATTAGTACTTATTAATCATAAAGACTATCTATTCTATCCAACTAGAAGCACTGAGTCTTTCTGTCTCACCTTGTTTCAATTTTTTTTAGACTGTTAAACATTTAGATTATTTAGACTACGTATAACAGAGTGTAAAAGGCATTGGTGCAATGTAACAGAATTTGTTACTCCTAAAGGTGGCAATCCTAGATTGTTCAAATATCTTTGGAGATCAGTACAAATAAATTTCATCTGTCCCAATTGCAAAAAGCTCTGTCGTACATGGACCATTACAAACTTGGTTTTACACAGTGGTGGGAATCAGTCAGTTTGCACCACTTCAGCAAAACCGGTAGCTAATTTTTTGTTGTCCAGACCCAGAATGGACTTCCGGAAGCAGCTTCCACACAGAGAACCGGTTGTTCACATATTTGAATCCCACCACTGGTTTCACATGCTTTTGAACCATCAGATGAGTAACCATATGGATAGAATGTATTAGGAGTTTCATATGGAGTTGGGGAAAAAAGGCATCTGGTACGTGGTCAATAACTTAAGGTTTCTAGACTGCATCAACCCCATGTGATTTATTTAGAGGGGCTCCTGATTCATTCCTCACCTAAGGAAAAAAATCACAAAAGTCTTTCAATGCCAATTGTCTTACAAATAGGCTGTTCACTTCTTCTTGCTTTCAAGACTGTCATTGCTGATGAGATTTGCAGTCTAGCCACCTTTTCAATGTGTGGGAGAAAACTGATTCCATGCTATGTATATGTGTTCTGGGAAACACGTTTTGTATTATTATTATTATTAGAAAGTAAGTTGCTAGTAAGGATCAGAAACATACAGTAAAATTCCAAACAAATCAAAGGCATTGTAAGAGCCTATACATATGCATTAGTAATTAGGACTTATGAAGGAGAACATTTGTTGAGACTCTAGAAAGAGTACAGAGAAGAGCAACAAAGATGATCAGGGGACTGGAGGCTAAAACATACCTGAGACAGGCAGATGTGGATGTTTGATGGTATTACAGATATTGTTGCAGGATGGAAGCAGTTCCTAGTAAGGCTGCCTTTTGCAATTGACTAATGGCGAATTTGTCAATGCCAATGGTGTTCAAATGGTGCTCCAGTTGTTTTGGGATTGCACACAAGGTATCTATTACTATTGGTACTACCCTTGCTTGTCTTTGCCACCGTCTTTCTATTTCTATTTGTAGGTCTTTGTATTTTGTTATCTTCTCCAGTTCTTTCTCATCTATTCTGCTGTCTCCAGGCACTGCCAGGTTCACTATCCAGATTCTTTGGCTTTCTTATCGACAATTGTTAAGTCTGGGGTGTGCTTGTTGTTGTTGTAGTTATTATTATTATTATTATTATTATTATTATTATTATTATTATTATTATTATTATTATTATTATTATTATTAAAAGCAGATCTATATACTGTATGCTGATGAGCTCTATGCAGTGGTCATCCCACCAATAACGGTGAGTCCTTTCCATGTCCTTTAATGGAAACAGTTTGCCCAAGTGTTTTACCTTCATCCAAATTTATATTTTAGTGTTGGAGATCCTTTGTCTTAGTCTGTGTAGTCTTTATCCAACTCATCTTCCCAACAGAAACCAGTCATTGCTAACTTAGAGGAGTTGGCAAGAGACCTCAAAAAACTCTCTTAGTTTTTCTTCACTACATTTTTTGAGAGAAAAGCATTGTTCCCAAACATCGCAAGTATAAATATGGCAAAGAGCATGAATTACTAAGATATCTATTGATAGCCATAGGAAACTAGCAGGGGAAAAAAACTGTTACAAAGAGTAAATATGAAGAAACAGAAACAATTGCAGAAAACGGAAATAGCACCTTCTTCTAAAGATACATGCCAATACATTTTCAAGTTCTTGTGTTCTATCATGGCCGGTGCAAAATAACAATGCAGTCATTCTTCCTAGAAAACTCACCATTGCACATCTGTGAAGTAGATTCTATTGGACAGGTTTCAATTGCGGTGCTTCCTTTCAAATGCA
Organism: Protobothrops mucrosquamatus; assembly: GCF_001527695.2. Classification (NCBI taxonomy): domain Eukaryota; kingdom Metazoa; phylum Chordata; class Lepidosauria; order Squamata; family Viperidae; genus Protobothrops; species Protobothrops mucrosquamatus. The sequence continues at coordinate 3,047,569 of NW_015386465.1, forward strand.
AAACACTTTTGTGCTGTTGACGAGAAAAGAAAATGGATGTGTTCATAGTCATGAGAAGTCATGCTGGTCTTGGAGAAAAACATTACTTTTTACCTTTGCTTTTCCTCTGGAATGCATTCTGTGATGCTTTACATTGCTTGATGCCCGTTTGACTTTGCTTCTCCAGTCTCAGATTTGTTTTACAAGGAAAGCAGGAGTCAAGAATCTTGTAATTAATAATACATAATTAAACAGATCAGAGGTGTCATATTAGAATGGTGCCGTTGCAATCTAGCTGGCATTTGGTCATCATACGAAAGCATGGTTGAGGAGACTTGTTTGATACACACAAATTTCAAAGACATTGTAAAAAAAAAAAAACCTACTTACGCTGCTGATGAAGAGCATAAGAGCAATCCTTTTCAAATTAGTCGGAATATTTGTAATTATCAATGCCAGCACACACACACTTTCCAAGGAGGCTTGAAACGGCAGTTTTAAGAAAAGTTTGGAAACAAGAGTGGGCACGAGGAATCAAAGTGTATGCACAAAGAATGTAGCCTTTCAGATTTACCCCACAAAGTAATTCTGACTGACTAATTTTGATTTAATTACAGATGTCATTATTTATGGAGATATATGTACCGTAAAAGATGAGTTAGGACACTGTTTAGTGCAGGGGTCTTCAAACTTGGCCCTTTTATGACTTGTGGACTTCAACTCCCAGAATTCATCAGCCAGGCACGCTGGCTGAGGAATTCTGGGAGTTGAAGTCCACAAGTCATAAAAGGGCCAAGTTTGAAGACCCCTGGTTTAGTGACACAAATCACAGGCTTCCAATTTGCAGGAAAAGCTTGTTCTGGTGGATGCCTAGTAATTTTCTTGCTGTATTTTTTTTTAAATAGATGTTTAAAGCTTCTTATATGAAAATCTTAGTGTTAAGTGGAGGTGGAAAAGAGGAATTATTGATGAAAAAATAACTATACTTGAGTATACCTAAGGAATCCCAAGGAAGCCAGCAAGCTGTTGAGTCTATGACAATGAAGAAAAACAATGAAAATAAAACGTTAGATTTTATTCAGGTCATGTACGCAAACTAATTTATTCTGTGTCTGATCTTACAAGGTCTTCTGGTTTCGGTAGCTGCTCTAAAGCAGAAACAAAAGTATACGAGTTGATGAAACAAGCACTCTCCAAGAATGGAGAAGGAACTCCCTTCTTCATTTCTTGTCCACACAAATTAAGATGGACATATAAAATGCTGCTAGAGTTTCAGATCTGCTAACGCAAGTCTCTGACTTCTACAAGAGGAAGCATTTGTGCATGATCAGGGGACTGGAGGCTAAAAGATACAAGGAACGGTTGCTGGAATTGGGTATGTCTAGTTTAATGAAGAGAAGGACGAGGGGGGGCATGATAGCAGTGTTCCAATATCTCAAGGGTTGCCACAAAGAAGAGGGAGTCAAGCTATTCTCCAAAGCACCTGAAGGCAGGACAAGAAGCAACCAGATGGAAACTAACCAAAGAGAGAAGCAACCTAGAACTAAGGAGAAATTTCCTGACAGTTAGAACAATTTATCAGTGGAACAACTTGTGAATGCTCCAAACACTGGAGACTTTTAAGAAGAGACTGGTCCACCATTTGTCTGAAATGGAATAGGGTCTCCTGCTTGAGCAGGGGGTTGGACTAGAAGACCTCCAAGGTCCCTTCCAACTCTGTTATTCTGACTAGAATGTTTCCCACCATCTAGTCCAGGACCTTTAACCACTACACCAACTGGATATTTTTTTCTTGCAGCCATATTCCATGGGTTCTCTTATGCTTACCATTCAAAGAGAAGAATGGTCCTTGGTTAAGACCCCAAAATGTAGGGAAAGGTTTAAAGGGGAATATATTTTTTTCAGCATGAAACAAAATCTGTGTGAAGTGTGAAGTGAGAAAATAAGATATTTTAGTTTTAGAAAACCTGTCTTTGCCATACATCACTCTACTTAAAAAATCCCAAAGACTCCCATTCTTCCATAAATCAAGGTGGTTTAAAATATTCCATAGTCTTCTCCCCGCTAATTATTTCGCAATCTGTTCCATGTTGTTTTTCTTTCTTTCTTTCTTTCTGCTTTTTATTCTAGTTTCAGTGAAATGCAGTGAGATCAGGAACAGAAATCTTTTTTTTTTCCCCATTACGATATTAGGTAAGTGTTATGTTAAAGGATAAAAATAAGAAAAGACAGAAATGTGTTTTAAATGTCAGCTGGAAATAAAACAGGTTGGTTTTGCCTATATATTTGTCTCATAGGTTTGTTTGGTTCTTTTGAATATGAAGGTCAGCAAGCTTGTGGATTAGAGACAAAAGAATTCACCACCCTCTGTTGCGGAAAAAAAGATCTCAAATGGCATTAATATTGCCATTTTGTACCCTAATTAATGATTTCATTTTGTATAATTTGTAGTGTAATCAAATACCAGTATCTTGTAAATTAAATTTGTCTGCTTGGTTCTTGAAAAAGAAAGAAAAGAAAGGATGAAAAGTTTCCACCTCTTAAAATATATATTTTTTTTACTCCTCTGCTGTGGAAAAAAAAAATAGTAATGTAATGTTTTGGTCCCTATATAGATGTCGTACTTCACAGAGCAAAACCCATAAAATATTTGACTAAGTTAAGCTTTTAGCTACCCAAACACAATAAACTCTGGGAAAAAGCATCTGCAAACGCCATATTTTAATCAATAATAAACAGTGAGGATATTACCTTGAGATAGGACTTTCATAATCTAGCAGAGCTAGCCTGCGATGGCATTGTTTGATGAGTGAAAGACGTGCGAGCAGTCAGGTTCTCTAGGTGCAAAAGGAGAAAATGAAATATGTAGGCTGATGCTCTAGTTATATTTAAAATGGATTAAAGACCAAAGAATAAAATAATATGGCAACAGCATACAGAGGTCTCTCCTGTTCAATTCCCTTGCCTTCATATTTACACAGTTCTGCTTTGCAGTTTGAGATCTCACGTGTTCACCCCTTTAATACAATTAAATTCACTATATTCCTATATCAAATGCTTATTGTTATGAACCATTCAGTAAGTCCATGGTACTGTGTGCATGCCAAAACACTAGAGGAATAGACTTTCAGGTCTGGTTCTTTGTCATCAATTATTTATTTTGATTCTAAGGAAAGATATTGCTCCTATAGCATGCTATAGTACTAGAGATAGTATGTATATGGTGTAGAACCAACAGAATAAGATATTTGTACCTCAGAGTTAAGCTGTGGAGTCCTTGGTCTTCTCTGAGCTTGGTTGTTCTCTTGCAGATGTTTCATCATCCAACTAGGCAACATCATCAATACTAGGGATGCTAGACATGGTGTTGCCTAGTTGTGTAGTGAAATGCCTGCAAGAAAACAATCAAGCTTAGAGAGCACCAAAGACCCCAACATATACAGATATAGTACATATAGTATGTATTATAGATCTTGTTACTATTGCATGTTCCACTAGGGCTTTATATATAATTCATCACATTAGAATTTAAATGTCATGGTTCCGACGGATGAAACTCTTCAAAGGACTTTGCAGCATTGTTTACCTTAAAGAATCTTTATTTGAGAAGCATAGCATTGGCATTTACATAGCCAAAGCCAAAATCTGAATTCCCCTCCCCTGAGCACATAGTATCAAAGCACAATTCCCTCCTCTAATTTACTGTCATAAATCACATTCTCCAATTAGTTTGAAATGCAGACTCTCCCTCCAGTTCTCACCCGCCAATTCTTATCATCTCTTATTTCACAAACCTTGATTCTCACACTGGTTACAGTATTGTTGTGTCTAACTAAACTCCCATCACATTCCTCCTCTTCCCCCCCAGTATCATCTAATTCTAACTCTAATTCTAAGAGTAAAACATAAGAAGGGAAATGGTTGCATCTCCATATGTTGTCAAAGCAAAAACATCCGATGTTAGCAGTGTTAACATTAAAATAATCTACAACCCCCCCCCATCTTTATCACAAGATGTAAAATGTGATTAAATAATAGTTTCGGAGTTTAACAATTCCTGCTTGTTTGTCTATTTGTCTATGTGTGTGTTCCTTGTTGGGAAAGAGCCCTAAGCAATACTGCACTGAACAGGACTTTTTACATATCAGATTCATTACATTTTGTTAATGAAATATTTTTCCAGGTTCATTCTCATTTTCGGGATTCTGAAAGGCCCACATCAATGCAGGAAGCCTGGATGACTAAGAACTTCAGATTTAACTGGATTTAACCAAAGGCCATCTTTCTGTTTCCAATTATTAACAGCCAGATGCCTCTGGAAAGCTTACAAACAATGCATTAAGATTAGAACTTTGTTTGCAGTCTCTGGTACCTGCTGTTCTGGGATAAACACTGTCAATGAACATGAAAGCTTGCTTTAATTACACACTGCATAGCAATTCTTTGTTTACTTTGCTGTCCTGAACCAACTGTCAATTAATTTCAGCAGGCAACCAAATTATAGTCCAATGGAAGAGTGAAAATCAGACCCCATCTATGCTACATCATTCATGATTTTTGATAGTCTTTCCCAATGCTACATTTCAGTTAGGGATAATGAAAAGTAAGTCTGTCTGAATGCTATTGTCCCTTTGACCACAGTTGTTAGGATGATTCCAATTCTCCAAAAGTTGAAGATAGAATCAAAGGCTGGATGGTTGGTTGGATGGATGCACAGATGTGCCATTAAAATTGTGTTCACTTTTAATGACTAGATAAATGAATGTTCTTGAGGACATTCTGTCTACAACCTGGTCTTTCAAATATTCCAATGGTAGAACTTGTTGCCACTGTGAATTCATCTACCTTGTTTCTTGTTTTCCTTTTTTTTTCCTTTCCAATGCAACTGATACATATTATAAATGGAAAATAGAAATTATTTTGACTATGAGATGGTAGCAAAAAAGCTTGAGTTTCTATCTTTCATGCCATGTATTGATTGGACAGGGTTTTTTTTACAGACAAGATATAGTATGCCTAATGTACATTGAGATCTTACATCTAATTTATACCTATCTGTCTGCCTATCTGCCTATCTGCCTATCTGCCTATCTATCTATCTGTCTGTCTGTCTGTCTGCCTGCCTGCCTGCCTGCCTGCCTGCCCGCCTGCCTACCTACCTGCTTACCTGCCTGCTTACCTGCCTGCCTGCCTGCCTGCCTATCGGTCCGTCTGTCCGTCTGTCCGTCCGTCCGTCCGTCCGTCCGTCCATCCATCCATCCATCCATCCATCCATCCATCCATCCATCCATCCATCCATCCATCCTATATGTTCTATATATTGTCTGTCTGTCTGTCTGTCTGTCTGTCTGTCTGTCTGTCTGTCTGTCTGTCTGTCTGTCTGTCTGTCTGACTGACTGACTGACTGACTGACTGTCTCTGTCTATCTATCATCTGTCTGTCTGTCTATCTATCTATCCATCTATCTCTGTCTGCCTATCTGCCTATTCATCTGTCCGTCCGTCCGTCCGTCCATCCGTCCGTCCGTCCGTCCATCCATCCATCCATCCATCCATCCATCCTATATGTTCTATATATTATCTGTCTGTCTGTCTGTCTGTCTGTCTGTCTGTCTGTCTGTCTGTCTATCCATCTTTCTCTGTCTGCCTATCTGCCTATTCATCTGTCCATCCATCCATCCATCCATCCATCCATCCATCCATCCATCCATCCATCCATCATCTATGATCTATCTATCTATCTATCTATCTATCTATCTATCTATCTATCTATCTATCTATCTATCTATCTATCTATCTATCTATCTATTAATTTTGGATAAAGAAATAGAGTTTAAGGTGATAAAGATTATTTTCAATATGGTTTCCCAATCCACAACCTAAACCTATATACCTCTAGGTCAGAAGGAGGCATCAAAATGTTGCCAGACAAAAATAATAGATATTCTGTGTACTTGCCTTTCTATGCAATTGCTCATGGAGTCAGCCAGCAGAAAGTGACACTGGATTTAATCTTAAAGAGTCTAATGCAAGATGCGACTCTAGCTGAATCAGTAACCCTGGTGCTATCACATTTAATTTGATTTTATATACAAGTGGAAAATTGCCAAGGAAAGACAATTTTGATTTCAGGCTGGTCTAAGAAAGCAAAAAATTACTTCCCTTCTGAATTGCTTTACCTTGCCTTGCCCTTGCCCTTTATCCCTTTCTGTAAGATGTGTTTTTTTTTTTTTTTTGAATTGCTCTCTCTGAATATGACTCCACAGCGTCACCGGTACCCAAAAATCTGCTTTTCTTTTCTTCCTTTCCCCTAGAGTTGTCTTTCATCTCCTCGTCTTTGTTTGGCTCAGCTGATGCAACCCTGGTCGTGAAGGGAACATGGGGTATCCTGGCATTAGACAGGATGTTTGAATAAGAGCCAGGAGATCTTGAGCGTTATGATTTTGGTTTGGTTATTTTCTTTCATCCCAAATTATGGTAAGGTTTTAGGTATGGGGGATAAAAAGCAAAAAGTAAATGGGATATACGGAGAACAGGAAAGGAGATGCATTGATCATCACGTTCTTAATAATAATAAAGTTGGAAGGGACCTTGGAGGTCATTGAGTCCAACCCCCTGCTCAGGCAGGAAACCCTATACCATTTCAGACAAATGGCTGTCCAGTCTCTTCTTAAAAACTTCCAGTGTTGGAGCATTCACCGCTTCTGGAGGCAGGTTGTTCCACCGGTTAATTGTTCTAACTGTCAGGAAGTTTCTCCTTAGTTCTAGGTTGCTTCTCTCCTTGATTAGTTTTCACCCGTTGCTTCTTGTCCTGCCTTCAGGCACCTTGGAGAATAGCTTGACTCCCTCTTCTTTGTGGCAGCCCCTGAGATATTGGAACACTGCTATCATGTCCCCCCTCGTCCTTCTCTTCAGTAAACTAGACATACCCAATTCCAGCAACCATTCCTCATATGTTTTAGCCTCCAGTCCCCTCATCATCTTTGTTGGTCTTCCCTGTACTCTTTCTAGAGTCTCAGCATCTTTTTTACATCGTGGTGACCAAAACTGGATGCAGTATTCCAAGTGTGGCCTTACCAAGGCCTTGTAAACAGGACCTCTGACAGGATATCATTTATCACTGATCCCCAATGCAATATATACCTCTTTTTATGGATTTAGTGGGGTGTACTTTGAAAAGATTTCCTGAAATCTCTTAAATTTTGTTTTCCGTAAAGGCCTTTATGTTTCTGATGATGATCTATTCTGTCGTGCCCGGTTCTTGGTGATTATATGGACCAGGTGTCTCCACGTCTTCTGATCTTGTGCTAATTTTTTGTGCTCTGACTGGTGTCAGTTTTGATGGTGTCCAGGTTTCATGTTCTGATTTCCTTTTACTCTTCCAAACATAGTTGCTTTCTCCAGTGAATTCCCTATGATGACATGGCCCAAATAAATCACAGTTTTGTGATTTTGCCTCCCAGGGACATGTCTGGTATCAAGGTTCTGAGTAATGAAGCCACCTAAAGCAGAACTCCGAGGCTTGAAATGTCCTCAAATCACATGCTTATTGGATACATAATATCAGCATGGTCAAAAGTGAAACCAACTCTGAACTTTCCCTAGAGAGTCAATGTATCTAAAAGTAACTCTTCCTTCCCCCCTATTATGCTATAGATCACGCTGTCCAATAGAAGCAATTGGCAGGCTTCTCAATTCATCTTTGCTTCTCTTTCCAGCACCTGTGGGACTGACCTTGGTTCCCACGGGACTGCTCGGTGTTTTGTCTAGCAATACAAATAGCAATGTTACTTCCCTCCATCTATGTGGCAACTTAAAATGAAAAAGATGGCTTCCGCCATGTTCGTTTCAGAAGTTGACATCTAATTTATGTTTCTACTGCGCTCAAAGAGTACTTTCTCAAAAACAAAACAAAACAGTTTTCTACCAGGACTAGCGCAATCAACTTTGACACAAACAAAGCATAAGCAAATGGAAAACATATATGATATTGGAAAGCTATGCATGCATAGACATACAGTAGCTGATACTTGTATAGAAATCAAATGGAAAGTCCCTGATTCCCAGGGCTGTAGACTTCACCATTCCAGCAGTTAGCAGTGGCAAACTACAACTGTGTAACTGCCGGGAAAACTACACGGATATGTCTGCATAGTCCCTAAGGAGCTGAGCTCAATCTGAAGATTAACTTTTTTATATAGAAAGAGACAAATCCATAAAGATCATTGATTGCTGAACTTTGCAACGAAAAATGTTGACGTGATGTCAGTGAAGCCTATTTTATTTCACTATGAAGAAACTTTTCTTCTGAGAAATAATGTTTCAGGTAAAAACTTTTTTTTCCCCCTTAATTGACACGAGTCTCCACTAGCTCTTTAATTTTGTACCGGCAATCAATTATGGGCACAATTATGTCAGGGAAATCAACTGCAGGCACAAATCATCCTTCTCTTCCCGTTTTGTGCTTCCAATTGATTGCACCTGTTAATTTGAGAGTGTAGATTCTCCCATAAATAATAGTTATCAGAGTAGCAATAACATATTTCCATGAAATTATCATAATAAATTTTAAATGGTAGCTTTCAATTTTCTGAGAGTGGGGCCAAACAAAATTTACCCATCTAGTTGAACTTTCTTGTCTCAATTTTTTCCTGGTTTCTTCCTTGAGTGGTTATCATCTTCCATGTAAAATCCTTTTACAGAAAGAAGGAAGGAAGGACAAGAAAGAAGGAAGGAAAAAAGGACAAGAAGGAAGGAGAGACAGAGGAAGAGGAAGAAAGAAATGTAGAAGGGAGGGAGGGAGGGAAGGAGCGAGGGAGGGAGGGAGGGAGAAGGAAGGAAGGAAGGAAGATGCATGGAGATCAGAAAGTGATCTCCTTCTACAGTATATTAGAGTTAACTAATTTTCTATTTGCAATTAAATGCCTTTTTAACACAAAAAAACCCGTTTTCAAAAACACTCAATTTTTGCTACTATTTCAGCTAATGTTCTCTTTAAAATCAAGATGCTGCGTAAAATTTCTTCTAAGACATGACCATTTTCTAAATGTCTTGTCAGATGTAACGCTGCACATTTGTTACAAAAAAAAGGTTTTTTTGTTTTTTTAAAAAATATTGTCAACTTATTGGAAATGTAGACCATAATTTATTGTTGCTGGCAGTGCAGTTTTCAATTTTCTTGGCCTTTTTCTATGTTCCGGTTTAATTTTCTTTCCAATTCTGCAGTAATCGTTAATGGATTTGTAAATAAGTTTTCTGAGCACGAGCCAAAGAAAGGAAATGAGAGAGAGAGAGAGAGAGAGAGAGAGAGAGAGAGAGAGAGAGAGAGAGAGAGAGAGAGATAAAATAAGCAAAAGATTTCAGGATTTGATCAATAGATTTTAGCAGTGGTCTGTGCATGCAGAGTTGTGTTCAAATGACATTCCAACCATTGGATCAGATAATTCAACCAGAAATCCTCTCTCTTTCTCTCTCTTAAAAAACAAAAACAAATAACAAAACAAAAACCACCTGCAAGGAAAGACCCTGGAATGACCTGTAGTTTGAATCCAGGTATGCCAAGATGAATTGTTCCAATTTAGGCATTTTATTGCTAGAAGTCAAGTTCAGATAGCATTTGTGCACTTCTTGACACCATCAGTCTGGCTGGACCTGAAGTGAGTAATTTCACACTGTTATACAGGAGGCCTGACCCCTGGTCTAATAGTATTTTGCCTTTTCCCTACAGTGCATGGTAAATCATGGGTTATAGGGGAAGTTACCTGTACTCTGACCACACACGGCATTTATTCAATCAGGTTTATAGAAACATAGACATAATTTGTTTGAGAAAAGTAGGTGTTCTTAGCTTTGATATAAGATTTTTGCACTTTCACAGGAAACATCACTCACCTTTTCTCCCTTAAGGTGTAACAGAGAATTAAGACCCTCCTATTATTTAAAGGAGTCCATGAGAAAATCCCAGGATTATAGGCTAGATCAGGGGGTCTTCAAACTTGGCCCTTTTATGACCTGTGGACTTCAACTCCCAGAATTCCTCAGCCAGGCATGCTGGCTGAGGAATCCTGGGAGTTGAAGTCCACAAGAGCCTTGGGCTAGATGAAAAAGTCAAAATCTGTCCAAATGCACACCAGGTGCACCCAGACACAGAGACATCAAAACAAAAGCAGGAAGATGCAATGAAAAATCACTTTATTGTTGCCAGGGAAATTACATAAAACATAAAAAGGAAAGTTTTATGATGTTTAGAATCAGTATTCATATTGGATATGAGACTTTGGAAAACCAAAAGTCAGCATAGAAACTTTCACAGCTCAGAAAGACTAAATAGTTATATCTTTTTCAAGATTTTTCCTTCCTTCCTTCTTTCTTTCTTTCTTTCTTTCTTTCTTTCTTTCTTTCTTTCTTTCTTTCTTTCTTTCTTTCTTTCTTTCTTTCTTCTATTATCTATCTTCTATCATCTATCTATCTGTCATCTATCAATCTACTTTTACTTATATTTTATGTTCAGAACAATGTTTCAGATAGAGCTCAAGAAAAATAGAAATCAAAAGTAAATCTTGGATTGATTTTGAAAATCATTACAACTTGGAATTCCAGTTTTTCAGCCCTATATAGAGCATCAAGAGCTAATAGTCTGCAAATGTTTTTGTTGTGATCTTCATTTCCTTCTCAGCTTCTCTGTCCTTCTCCTACTCCTTCTCCTCATTTTGGGTGGTCATATTTATAAAAAAATTGCTTTGGATTATTCCTTGAGTTTCTATCCAGACATGGTATAGATAGCAACTGAGAAAAGAATTAATCATAAGACAACTTTTTGTTGAAGAATACAATAAACTACAGTGAGAGTTTGAGTAGATATAATATATTGTATGGAACACATTAGCTAATAATTTCTCATTTGAAGTAGGTGAACAGGAACTATGATTAACTTGCAA
>NW_015386465.1:3058583-3073553 GCF_001527695.2 Protobothrops mucrosquamatus
AAGAGAGAAAGAGAGAGAGAGAGAGAGAGGGAGAGAGAGAGAGAGAGAGAGAGAGAGAGAGAGAGAGAGAGAGAGAGAGAGAGAGAGAGAGAGAGAGAGAGAGAGAGAGAGAGAGAGAGAAGTCCACAAGTTATAAAAGGGAGATAGAGGGGGGATGGATGTTTCACCAGCAATTCATTTATGAATGTCTGGAGAAAGTGAATTATTATTATTAAGCTCTCATGATTATTATTGAAGTAATCTTCTGAATCCGATTTCCTTCCTAAGGCAGCTAATGTTAAGAAATATAATTCTATTTCCTATTCAATATCAAACTTATTTCAATATCAAATTCCAGATGAATATTAGATTTCATTTCGTGAGAAGGGGAAAAAAAACCTCTACAAAGTAGATAATGACACCTGCTTCCAATCTTTTCATAAAGGTATCTGATTTATAAAATTGATTTCCATTTGCATGTATCATAAATACATGAAAATACAAATACATACAGTTTCTCCCAGGGAATAAACTAAGACCATAATACACTTTCTCTTCCTTCATTTCAGGTGAAATAACAGAAAAGAAAAAAGGGGGGGGGGAACAGGATTGAGAAATAAACAGACAAGTCCAGTTTAGTCAGGGCTTTTTTTGTCATAGAACTCCCAGAATGGAGTTATGGCACCTTTTTTCGATGGAACCTTGTAGGGTAGGCAAGGCGGGTTGTATGACATGTGTGAGTTCCGGCACCTTTTTTTTTTTTTTTTTTTTTTTTTTACAAAAAAAGCACTGAGTTTAGTCATCCACCTTTTTATAACTACAATGTTTGAGGACATTTGAATCTCCTGCTAATTATTTTGTTGTCAATGACTGATTCTATTGTTACCAACAAATACAGAACATCCTAAAATTCAAAGGCACTTATTTTAGGAGAAAAAGTTATTTTTTTTTCCTACTGAATCAGTTCAACAGTTTCTCATAATTGTTTAAGGGGGGGAAAAACCCACCAAACTATAGGAAATATGTCTTGTGCCATGCCAAAATGTAAATGTTAATGATTACTTTGTACCATAAAAGACAATAGATTTTATTAGGAGAATTCAAAACATTATTTCAACCCATTAAATAAATCAAGAGAACTTTATCATCCAGATGTTTACAGCTCATGGCTTTTGCTGTTCTGAAATGTGGGCTTCTCAAAAATCTAATACAGACCTAGACTGGTTTCGTTTTGACCTTGCCAGAATTTACATTTCCTTCCTGTGCTCATTGCAATCTGTGAAATCCAACTTTGGATGTCATCTTGGATTTTCCAAGATGAACAATGATATGTCTGACTATTTTTGATTGAGCTGCGTGGTAAAGGTTTTTTCCTTTATTTTTGATGATAACTTTTGATGGCTGCCCGTATATTCTGCTCCACAGCTGGGCGGCCTTTCCATTTAATTTTATTTGAAGTGGTATTACTTATGTGTCACCTAAACTAGGTTCCAATTTAGTTCCTGTATGGCTATCTTTTTTTTAGTACCCCTTGTATATTTTCAGTGCATTTGAACTCGCTATAAAAAAAAAAAACCTATCGCTGCTAACAATTGAAGTGTGGCCAATGTCCCATAAAGCAGGTTTACAGATAACATTGTTCACCAACATTTCAAAATAAGAGAATAGCATCAAATGTTTATAGGACTTGTTTCTACATACATAGGCTTCTAGAAACCATAGCCAAGGAACAGTGGGGTGCATCATCAATTAGAGAACCTGACACATTGTGTACCACATTTCCTGCTCAAAGGGCTACAGTATTTGTTGAAGGCATCTTCTGATTTTGTCAGCTGTCACTCAATCAAATGTGAAAAAAGTAGCAGGGTGCCATGACATTCATAGAGCTGTCGGAATCCATGTTGGTCAGAACTTCCCCAGACATTTTATTAAAAATACCAAGTAGTCTAGTACACTTTGTTGAACTTTGCATTCCCCCCATTTCATTTTCAATTGAGTAGCTTAGTACATAAAGCTGACAGTGGCCTCACCTTGCTATACAAACTTTGCTATATATCAAAAACTTTTTTTATATATCTTTGAGAAGGCTTGATTAAAAATACAGTAGTTCTATCTCACCATTTATTGTAGCACTGTCTGATCATGAGAACATTTTTTTTTTGTAAAATACATCTCTAATCCCCAGATAGATTCTCCTGGGTTGCTGAGTTCCACTGACATCAATAATATTAACCTCTTTAGAGCAATCTTGAAGAGAAATGATTCTTTTTTAGATTGGAGGGAAAATTTGTGACATTCCCCAGTTGGGTCTTTCATTTTGTTCTGCCAAGGTTGAGGTCAACTCAAGAATTATTGAGGTTCTTCCCCTTTTGATTTGGACAAGTTGGACACGGCACTGCTCATTCGCTCCACACTTCTAAACAGAACCAGTTACATGAGAATGAACTTTAGTTGGATGGGAACCCTATTAACCTTTCCAATCACTCTTTATCCATTTTTTTTTATTTCCTTGTTTTAGAATAGAATAGAGCTGGAAAGGACCTTGGAGGTCTTCTAGTCCAGCCCCCCACTCAAGCAGGAGAACCTATACCATTTCAGACAAGTGACTGTCCAGTCTCTTCTTAAAAACCCCCAGTGATGGAGCACCCATGATTTCTGGAGGCAAGCTGTTCCACTGGTTAATTGTTCTCACTGTTAGGAACTTTCTCCTTAATTCCAGGTTGCTTCTCTCTTTGATCAGTTTCCAACCATTGTTTCTTGTCCTGCCATCTGGAGAATAATTGTTGTGGCAGCCCCTCAAATACTGGAACACTTCTATCATGTCACCCCTGTTTCTTCTTTTCTTTAGACTAGCCAAACCCAAGTCCTGCAGCCGTTCTTCATATGTTTTAGTCTCCGGGCCTTGGATCATCTTAGTTGCTCTTCTCTGAATTTTTCCAAGGTCTCAACATCTTTTTTGTAGTATGGTGTCCAAAATTGGTTGCAGTATTCCAGGTGTGGTCTCATTACGGCTTTAATTGATTACATGTTCTGGTTTTAAAAATTGAATGCTCTCTAAATCATCTTTTCTGCTTTTCTGTTCTGTTCTGCTTTTCTGTGTTTTTTTTTTTCCTGTTATTGAATTGTCATCTGGACATTGGCAGGCCAACTATATTCCATTGAAAGGGCCATCTATTCTCTTTCCCTGGTGTTTATTTTATTATTTCTTTGGATAGTCTCCTGTATATTAAATTGGTTTACCGCACAGGCTAAATAACAATAACAACAATAATGTGATTTTTTTCAGGGGGGGAGGTGGGACATTTCTAATGAACAAATGCAATTAAGGCATACAAGTTGGGCTAGGATCTTGTTTTATATTGACAATGCTAGTATTTTTAGAAACTGGATAGACTACACCCCACAACTGTACTAATTACTTTGAAAATTGCATTGTTGGTGTTACTGTAGGTATTTTTATGAACATGTTCATCTGGCCAGACTAAATAAGATCATCATAAAGAGAAAAAAAGAGTTATTTTCTGTCCTACATGGATAATATATGTGAAAAATAACTGCCAATTTAGTTGGATTTTAGTTTTATTTCATTTGGACATTATGAATTTCTCTGTCTGGTTAACAGCAGGGAACATTGCGGCTTCTATATAAAGATTACTTTGAAATATATTATTGAAAAGTACTGTACAGCTTGCTTTGGAAATGATGTCATCTCAATTGGCATTTGGATTACAATAATAAGACAACCTATTTCTGCTAGATATATTGGAATAATGTGTAGATTAGCCAAATTAAATCAGGCATAATAGTTAACTTAAACTTGCTGAGTTTCCAGCAACAAGGCAAGGGAGACATGCAATGTAGGGTGATAAAATAATTTGTTGGTAAGAGATACCAGCAAATCAATAGATTTCTATTTTTGCTCAAAATGACCTTCTGATTCAAATAATTGCTGCCAAGAAATTGAGAAATCATGTTTTTTAGTCTTCTAAATTTGGACTAACATTTGAACTTAATAACAAAAATCACATTTGTATCATACTTTCTTTCTTTGTTTTCTTCCTGAAAACTTACATTTCCTATAATGAACTAGAACTACAATTCCATCCAGTGTAAGACACTGAGGTCAAAAGAATTTGCTAGTGTTACAGCATTTTTTTCCAGGAACAATTGGTCTGTACAATATTAGGCATTACACATATTTTTAAAAATTCTAAGATTGTAGTGATCTTGCAAAGCTTCGTAAGAGAACATGAAATCTCCAGAGATGAATTAATATTTCAGGAGTTTCTGACACACAAACACACAAACAAATGTTGATTATGTAAGACATCCTGATGAGATGGGTTAGTGACTTGGAAAGGGTGAAGAGTGGAGGAACAGTCCTTAAATTTTTCAGTTGCTGGTGTCTATGCATCTCTCCTTTTAGATTTTTTTTTTTTTAAAGCAAGTTTATAAAGTGATGCAAATTTACCAGAAAAAAGCTTGATGGGATTCTAAATGTATACAAACCATTTTATCCAGGGTGTTTCTACACTTCTTCTTTCACTAAACAATCAGGAAGAGATGTTCAAACTTGCTGGTTTAGTAAATTAAAGGCATTGCATTTTCAAAGGGGACATTATTGCTCGGAATCCAAGAAACCTAGAACTTCTATTGAAAGTGGCTTCATTCTGGCAGTTTAAAATTTAATCTAGACCCAGAAGAAGTATATGACCTAGATGTCTATAGAGATTCTCAGTCATCCAGGTCATGATTGTCCCAAAGATGCTTTTTCACGAAGCAACAGGACTTTTGTGTTTTCCTTTGAAGATGTTTTGCTTCTCATCCAAGAAACTTCTTCAGAGAAGCGAAACATCTTCAAAAGAAAACAAGAAAGTCCAGTTGCCTCGTGGAAAAGCATCTTTGGGACATATATGACCTAGACTTTCCTTCTTCCATATATTATTGTAGCCTTCTGAAAATTGAGACTCCGCACAATCTATTATGTAGAAGAAAAAAACATGGCTCACAGGTGACATTCTTTTCACCCCAAAACAGAAGGACATCTACAGTCTCACTTCACCAGTTGATAATGACCTATTCATCTTTAGTGCCTAGTCAGCTATCTTCAGCTTGATGGGTCACACATTGTCTAAAGCAGGAGTCTTCAAACTTGGCCCTTTTATGATTTGTGGACTTCAATTCCCAGAATTCCTCAGCCAGCATGCCTGGCTGAGGAATTCTGGGAGTTGAAGTCCACAAGTCATAAAGGGGCCAAGTTTGAAGACCCTGGTCTAAAGTTTATTCTGTGTTATAGATAGAATTACTAACCCTCTGATCTACCTACTGAAAAAAATGAACCTGTGTAAAGGCTACTGATCTTGACATTCAGATATCAGCCTCCAGGCCAGGTTTCAGAGTTCCCAAGGACATCAGGCACATGATGCACTGTCTCATTGCTTGCAATTTGTCACCTCCTAGAAAACATTTAGAATGACACACTGTGGGAAGATCAAGGGGTGAAAGTTCTTTGAAAGTTTTTAACAGACTATTTGTCCCCTTCTTCTTCTTCTTCTTGTGCCATATCCATTATAGGATGTTGGCGATCATGTTGGCGATCCTGTTTTTATCAGCAGCTGCACAAAAAAGTGCTGCTGAGTTTTGTCCAAACCAATCCCTTATCTTTACAATTTTTTCTTGAAAAAAAAATCATGCAAAGATTGAGCACAATAAAGTGATTAAAAAAGCAGGGTCTTACTGTTACATCTTTCTGTTAACTTGTACATTATAACTTGGAAGAACTTGAACAGTTTAACAGCAGATATCTGAAATAAATGTCTTGTTCCATATTAATGCAACATTCAGAGATCTTATTGCTTATGCTTCTTTCTGTAACACTTCTCTTGACATCAGTCAAGAAGAATGTTTTTGTTTTATTTCTGTTAAGAGATTAATATTTTGGAATGCCCAGTATAGGCTTAAAACCATGGAGGCTATCACTGAACTTCCTTTGGCTGTTCAATTGCTTCATTTTGTGGCCTTCACTATTGCATTTCATGTGTTCAGATTAATATATTTTATTGTAATTATATTTTTAAAATAGGCAAGCGATGCATCACTTGAGAAGTCATGCATAAATATGTAAAATACATTATCAGCCAATGTGTTTAAGGTACAACAGATAGGTAGTTAGTTAAACTAATTCAACATTTTTGTTCTTATTGTAAGGAACTAATAACTTTGCTGTTCCTTTTTCATCCACCCCATCACTGTTTTAAGTATAATGGAATTGTTTTTAATCAATATATAAGATAAGACAAGACAAGACAAGACAGGACAGGACAGGACAGGACAGGACAGGACAGGACAGGACAGGACAGGACGAGACGAGACGAGACGAGACGAGACGAGACGAGACGAGACGAGACAAGACAAGACAAGACAAGACAAGATAAGATAAGATAAGATAAGATAAGATAAGATAAGATAAGATAAAATAAGATAAGATAAGATAAGATAAGATAACCTTTATTGTCATTTTTTTTACTGTGGACACAACGGCACACATCAAAAATGAAATTTAGTTGCCCGCTCTCAAAGTGAAACACATACATGACACACACCTAAACACACTATATACAACATATACATAGATCCACACCCCTACATATACATAACAAATAAATATTAAATACTGTCAATCTTGAATATATAACGGAAGGAGGAAGCTTGAGAGTTCACAAGGTTAATGCTGTATGGAATGAATATTTTTTTCCTAATCAAAACTCTGGCTTTCCATGCATTGCAAAATCAAACTTGCACAAACCTTAAAAATAAACCGTGCTTGATCTTCTCACCATGGATGGTACTTTGTTTTGAAACACGAACATTTACACTTCATAAGGGGGAGAAAGGGAGAAGTCAACAAAAGTCCCAGAAGTCATGGCTTGGAAACTCTTCTTCCAAAAACAGCATCTAGCACATTTCAGCAGTTAAAGGCTGTTCCCCTGTTTGTGTTGCATGCTCCATTGACTGTGAACATGAAATTTCAATAAAGTCTTTGGGACTTGTACAGCTTTGCATAGCTAGATGTTACTGTACATGTGTCTATGAAATGTGTACTTAGTTCAGATGCATTGCCAAGTCATCTCACTAAACCTTATTTTATGCTTTTATTATAAGTCAAACATCATCATTAGAGTCACAACTACTCAACCCATGCTATTAAACAAGAAAAAAAGAGAGAAAGAGAACCAACCACAGCAGTACATGAAGTTATATGGGACTTATAAGTGGTTTGTATCCTCCATGCAGAAATGAAACATTTTAGGAGGAAAAGAAGTAACAAATAACCATGACAAAGTTAAGTTCTGAAAATGGGACATTTTGAGGAAGAATCTAACTTTTACTTCTTCAAGAATAAGGGCTAGTAGAACAGGAAAAATGTCCTTTGAATCAAAAATTTCTCTTTTGAATGTTCCTGTATTGCTCCATTTTGTGGAAATATCTATATAGCCTTAGGGCAGGGGTCTTCAAACTTGGCCCTTTTATGACTTGTGGACTTCAACTCCCAGAATTTTTCAGCCAGGCATGCTGGCTGAGGAATTCTGGGAGTTGAAGTCCACAAGTCATAAAAGGGCCAGGTTTGAAGACCCCTGTCTTAAATCTAACAAACAAAATGGAGGCTGGCTGAGGAATTCTGGGAGTTGAAGTCCACAAGTCATAAAAGGGCCAAGTTGGAAGATCCCTGCATTAGGGGATCAATTACATAATGATAGGCTTTGCAGCCTTAAGAAACCAACATGAATTTTGCAAGGGCAAATTCCAGCAAAATAGCTACCTGAGGAATTCTGAGAGTTGAAGTTCATAGGTTTTAAGGGTGCCGAAGTTGCATAAAGGGATTCAATTTGGTTCAATTAGACAAATTAAATCTCTTTTTTAAAAATGTAATTGTGTATTTGATTATTAAGGTGGTTTCATCAACATTTTTTTTTCTTGCTATTGGGCAAAATCCTCTACAGATCTCTTAGTCACCAATAAGGCAAAAGAGGTGACCCCTGACAAAGAAACATAGCTGGGAAAAGACTGTGTGTGGAGTGTAAAACAAAATTTATAGCTAGCTTGAACATTTACGGTGCAATTTTGGACTTCTTGCAGGTCAACTCATTAAAGATAAAGGAAACTGGTATGTGCGCTGGAAGAAAATTTAAGATTATGGCCACAGAAAGTTGCTGCTCATGGTAGAAACAACTGGTAGAAGTTTGAGATGAGCAAGGTTGAGGAAATACAGAAGATCAAGCCAGAAGTTATTCCCAGAGAATAGAAATGGATCAAAGCAGTGGTGGGATTCAGCCAGTTCACACTGGTGCGGTAGAACCAATAGCTACATTTTGCTGAGTTCGGAAAACCGGCTAAATGCACACTGCTTCCAGAAGTCTGTTCTAGGCCTCGGAGGCCTGGAGGAGGCCTCCCAGGCCTAGAATGGCCCACTGGAAGTACGTGGATATCATTCCAGAAGTCTGTTCTAAGCCTCGGAGGCCTAGAGGAGGCCTCCCAGGCCTAGAATGTCCTGCCAGAAGTACGTGGATGCCACTTCCAGAAGTCCGTTCTATGCCTCAGAGACCTGGAGGAAGCTTCCCAGGCCTAGAACGGCTGACTGGGAAGTGTGTGGATGCCACTTCCGGAAGTCCATTCTAGGCCTCGGAGGCCCAAGTCTGCATCCAATAAGAGAACCAGTTGTTCAGGTATTTTAATCCCACCACTAGATCAAAGGATAAATCAGAAGATAGGATGGTAGAAGGAGCCAGAAGTCCACATGAAAGAAAGAACCCCAGCAGAGATCAAAATCAAAAGTTAGAACCCCAGTTAGGCCAACTAATCAAATAGCACATCAACATTTGAAAAAGATCATCTGACTAGGTTACTTTTCTTTCCAGAAAGATCAGTCTTGGGGCTACTTATGTCTTTCTAGAATATTTCCATCTACCGCTCTCTGCACATATCCAGATACTTGTCACCCGACTTAATACAGGTCATTTAGTGGCCGTTTGAAGTTACAAGGGCACTGAAAAACAGTGAGTTAGGACCGTTTTTCACACTTATGACCGTGGCAGCATCCCCAGGGTCACGTGATTTACATTCGGATGCTTGGCAACTGACTCGCTTTTATGAAGGTTGCAGTGTCCCCGGAGTCACGTGATCCCCTTTTGCGAACTTCTGACAAGAAAAGTCAATCGGGAAACCAAGATTCACTTAACAACCTTGTGACTAATTTAAGAACTGCGGTGATTCGCTCGTTGAAGAAAGTCATAAAATGGGGCAAAACCCGTTGAACAAATTTCTCACTTAACCACATACATTTTGGGCTCGGTTTTAGTCGTAAGATGAGGACTACCTGTATACAAGTACGATAATGTTATCCCTTAGTTTAGATACCACAATTACGATAATTTGCTTTTAAATACCCAGCAAGGCCATGAATATTGATGGCTCATAGTGGGAGCAAACTGGAGCTCTGAGATGTAATAATATCATAGGTGCAGACCTTGAAAGAGAAACTGTAATTTCACTAGTACAAACCACAGTCATAACTGCACTGTGTGTCTTGTTATATCAGATTAATATATCATAAGTACAATTAATAAAAGAGGGGCCAACTGGTTTAGAAGCAGGTTTCGGACCAAGGACATATAGCCAAATGCTCTTCCTGATGAAAGTAAAGGACAGTGCCTGAATAAGAATAAAGTTGGAAGGGGTCTTGGAGGTCATCTAGTCCAAACCCTGCTCAGGCAGGAAACGCTATACTCTTTCAGACAAATGGCTGTTCAGTCTCTTCTTAAAAACTTCCAGTGTTGGAGCATTCACAGCTTATGGAGGCAGGTTGTTCCACTGATTGATTGTTCTGTCAGGAAGTTTCTCCTTAGTTCTAGGTTGCTTCATCCCTTGGTTAGTTTCCACCCGTTGCTTCTTGTCCTGCATTCAGGTGCTCTGGAGAATAGCTTGACTCCCTCTTCTTTGTGGCAGCCCCTGTGATACTGTAACACTGCTATCATGTCACCCCTCATCCTTCTCTTCATTAGACTAGACATACCCAATTCCAGCAACCGTTCCTTGTATCTTTTAGCCTCCAACCCCCTGATCATCTGCATTCAGATGACTTTCTGACATTTACATGGATTTGGGAAACATGAGGATTCTGCAGTTGTGGGTTGAGAAAACAAACATGCCACAAAAACAGGACAGAAAAACCTGTACTGGAAATAAAGGAATAGATTGAATACAATAGTAATCTTTAAATTGGGGCGACATTTCAAGGAAATACGGTATACCTGCTTCTATTACCTTTTAGGAGCAATTCAGAGAGATAAATTCTCCATTACCCTTTCTCAAACCATAGCTGCAATGCCCCCAAGAAAATTGTGCCAAGTAGAAAGCAATTCAATATATTCGGATATATTTGGAATATTGACACTGAATAGGTCCTTTCAGGGTATTTCGTTTCTCCTTCTCTTTTGCCTTACCCTCAGGCTCTCGCTGACAAATTAATATCACTGTGTCACTCGTATTTGGATTAGTTATTCTGTCCATGCCAAGAATAGCCTAAAAGAGATGGACCTCTGTGTACATTTTATTTTGAAGATAGTCAAAGTCACCTTGGATGGAGGGAAAAATAAAAAGAGGTCCTTTGTTTGAATAACATTTATGTTGTTCTAAATTTATAAAGGCTGTCAGATCAGAGCTGCTAAATGAGCAGTAACCAGAGGAATAGTCTTTGAAATGGAAATTTACATTCATCATTAAATCAATTTATTCATTTATAGTTCAGGTAGCTGTTTCTTTGCTTTCATAAACAAAAAGTGCCCGCTGAGTTGGGGAATGAAACTATAACCTTGCCCTTAAGTGCCTTCTTCCCACAGGTTCAAATTATTGACTCAATGTCTGTGGAGATTCTTAGTCATCCAAAGGGCCTTTTCAAGAGGCAACTGGACTTTCTGTTTTTTTTAATAATAATAATAATAATAATAATAATAATAATAATAATAATAATAATAATAATAATAATAATAATAATAATAATAATAATAATAAGCACCTTGGGTGCAATCCCAAAACAACTGAACATCATGGGCATTGACAAATTCACCATTAGTCAATTGCAAAAGGCGGCCTTACTAGGAACTGCTTCCATCCTGTGACGATATCTGTAATAACATGAAACATCCACATCTGCCTATTCCAGGTCCTTGGTAAGGACTTGATAGGTAAACAAAATGCCAAATCCAGTCTGAACATCTGGCTGACTGTGCGATGATATAATAATAATAAAGTTGGAAGGGACCTTGGAGGTCATCTAGTCCAACCCCCTGCTCAGGCAGGAAACCCTATACCATTTCGGACAAATGGTTGTCCAATCTCTTCTTAAAGACTTCCAGTGTTGGAGCATTCACCACTTCTGGAGGCAGGTTGTTCCACTGGTTAATTGTTCTAACTGTCAGGAAGTTTCTCCTTAGTTCTAGGTTGCTTCTCTCTTTGATTAGTTTCCACCCGTTGCTTCTTGTCCTGCCTTCAGACACCTTGGAGAATAGCTTGACTCCCTCTTCTTTGTGGCAGCTATCATGTCCCCACTCATCCTTCTCTTCATTAAACTAGACATACCCAATTCCAGCAGCCGTTCCTTATATGCTTTAGCCTTTAGTCCCCTAATCATCTTTGTCGCTCTCCAGTCCCATAATCATCTTTGAAGACATTTTGCTTCTCATCCAAGAAGCTTCTTCAACTCTGATTGGATGGAAGGAATGGAAGGATTTATACTCCTTGCAGACAGCTGGTCATCTGCATTCTTTTAGAGCACTGTTAAGACCACCTTTAGGCTTATCTGTGTCCACTCAGGGTTACCTGAGTGGTGCAAATGGGTGTGCAGCCTTCTTGGAACTGTTGAAAGGACTGTGCTGTAGACTGGAGATAGATGATGTTGCATTCCTCCCCCTATGGACTCAATCAAACCCAGTAATCATGGTGATTAACTCATGGATGTGTTATTCTAATTTCAAAACTTCAGATCCCATCACAACATTAGATACCTACAGCTACGGTCCCTGTTCAATGTCTCCCAGGCATGCACATTTTGGAATAGCCGTGAGTTTGGGGTTTGAGTTTGTTTCATGCCTTTGCAAAAAAACTGCAGGATTTCAGTCTGTAATATCATGTGCTTTGATTTAGCAACTAGGCATGGAGCATGGAAACTTTGAGTGTATGGCTGTGATAAATATGAATAAGATAGATGGCTCTGTAGATATTGAACAGTCATACGTAAAAATATTAAAATAAGACCTGTACTTTTTTCCCCTTAGTCCTTCCTGCTCATCACAGCAGCTTCCATGTCCTTCATATTCCTCAACTTCTAAAACTAATGGGTTATTGTCAAGTATCTTTAGAATAGAATAGAATAGAATAGAATAGAATAGAATAGAATAGAATAGAATAGAATAGAATAGAATAGAGCTGGAAGGGACCTTGGAGGTCTTCTAGTCCAGTTCTCCACTCAAGCAGGAGAACCTATATCATCTCAGACAAGTGAATGTCCAGTCTCTTCTTAAAAACCTCCAGTGATGGGAGTGCCCACAAGGTCTGAAGGCAAGCTGTTCCACTGGTTAATTGTCCTCACTGTTAGGAACTTTCTCCTTAATTCCAGGTTGCTTCTCTCTTTGATCAGTTTCCAACCATTGTTTCTCATCCTTCCCTCTGGTGCTTTGGTGAACAATCTTTATGTCCAATATGTGTTTCATTCTGCTGTCAAGAGAGCCACAGGACTTGGAGATGTGAGCAACACAACATTACTGTCCATACTTTCAATGTTAAAGTTTTGAGTAGGTTTTTATGAATTACTTTCCTGTCTCCAGGGAATTCTGGAAGTACAGCAGCTTGACTTTGGACTCCATTTAACCTTATCATCTTACTTCTGATATTCATTAAAGTCATTTATCACTTTCAAATCGGTGCTTAATAATGCAGTGAGGCCTATTTTTAGGGTGATGGTCAATTATCGTAGCAGGATTAACAAGGAAAGGATTAATTAAGGCTGCCTCACGTGTCTCCTTCCTTCAGTTTCTATCCATTTGAAGAAACTCTTTTCACATTCTACTTCGCCAAGGAACACTTGGACAACCTCAGCAAAATCTGTATTGGTCAAAAAGTTTTCTTGACTGGTCTTCATTGGGGACTTTATTAAAAAGCTAATGTGTCCAAAATCCAACAGTTTGTTTTGCATAGAAAGAGACGAGATATGGAAGGAATTATAATTTAAATAACTTTATTCTCTTCTCTTTCCTTGCCTATTTCAATAAGTTAACACACAAAATACACAAAAATTCCTGGGTTCATTTCAGTTGACAGCTCCCTGGTTCTCAACACTTGGTTGAAAGGTGTTGAATTCAGGCATTCCTCATTTCCAGGCTGTAAAGGGAGATCAAAAAGCAGCATGTAAATTTTAGTTTCCTTTGATGTCTATGGAAAGTAGAATGTACCAGGACTAAATACAACGAGATAGACCTATCACAGAGAATATGATGTTTGACAAAGTTTAACTAATTAATTGTTAAGATAATATGCACTGTAACAACTGCATTTTCCTAATATTCTAATGTTCTGTGCTTGACACATGGCGAGGTGTTATTAGTATTTGGGAAACAATTCTTCTATTATGTTAACTTGGAATAGATCCAGCTCTGCTGGGTATGCCTCAAAGTGATTAATAGGGGCGTGTCTGGTTATTGCATGAGAACCAGTGGTGGGATTCACCCAGTTCGCACTGCTTCGGCAGAACCAGTAGCTAAATGTTGTTGAGTTTGGAAAACCGGCTGAACCCACGCTGCTTCCGAAAGTCTGTTCTAGGCCTGGGAGGCCTGGATGAGGCCTCCCAGGCCTAGAACAGTCCACAGGAAGTGCATGGATGTCACTTCTGGAAGTCCTTTCTAGGCCTTGGAGGCCCAGGCCTGCATCCACGCAGGGAACCGGTTGTTCAGGAATTTGAATCCCACCATTGATGAGAACATCCCTTTTCTGTTTCATCAAACATCATTTTCAGACTTCTGTGCAAGTGGGGTTTTCCAACAATGCTGCTTGAGGAGGATCCTCAACGTCTCGTATCACGGCCACATCACTAATTAAGAGGTACTACAGGATCAGACGTAGAACACCCACCAAAAACTCTGAATGAACATTGAATGAGGCTTGTTGGTCATATATTATGTATGCCTAAAGACCGGCATCCAAAAATTGCTCTACATTGGATACCTCCTGGAGGAAAGAGAAAATGAGGCCAGCCTCAGAAAACGTAATTCCAAACACTTAAAGAAGACCTTAAGATTATTTATGACCCTTGGGATGATGCCCAAGATGCTATGAATGATCAAAGCCACTGTAAAACATTTGCTATCCAGTGTGCTCGGCAGAGGATCTGCTGCTCCTACTGCTGCAAATGAGGGGTGAGAGGGATACACAGCACACCACCCAGGATGTTGCAACACAGAACTCAGGATATCACTACACTAGATCTCAGGATGTCATCACAAAGCCCATTACCCAGGTCGTTACAACACAAAAGACTAATGGGTACCTAAGCTACTCAGAATGTTACAAAACAGCCAAACAATCCGCAAACAATAACTCCAACACAGCCAACCAACCCACCTACAGCAACAAAGCCAGCACTCCACACACCCCCCACCAATATTTATAGAGAGACGACAGCTCCGATCACACTTTGCTCGCACAAGCACGAAGCCGAAGACCCCAGCCTGAAGATGACGAGTGGGACCTTGTCAAAACGTTGCCAAGATACTCTCAATCTTACATGGGAAAAGACCCGAATACGCCAAGACCTGCATACCTGTACCCGTGATATATATATATATATATATATATATATATATATATATATATATATATATATATATATATATATATATATATATATATATATATATATATATATATAAATATATATATAAATAA
>NW_015386465.1:3074931-3076490 GCF_001527695.2 Protobothrops mucrosquamatus
GTTGGTAATCTTATTTCTTTGGAATCCATTGGATGTTAGTACATTAGTGAGAGTGTGTAGTTCGGTTTTTAGGTGTTGTTCATCAGCTAAGAGTTTAGTTCTGGAGATGAGTGTCTTGGCTACGGAATTGATTTGTGCTGGGTGGTGGTGTGAGAGTGCGTGCAGATAGCGATTTGTGTGTGTTTTCTTCTGGTAGATATATATATATATATAAAGCTAGTGCTTTACCCCATGATTAGAAATAAAAAATAGGAAAGAATGGATAATATTTAGAGCCTGTCTCGTAGAAATAAAAGCTGATATTTTTAGTAATAATAGAGCGGCTCTTGAGTGGCAATTCACAAGTTAGCCACCATTAATTTCTTCAAATGATTTTCAGTTGCTTTTGTGAACAGTATAGTATGCAAATAGCATTTTAGTTTTTAATCAATACAATAATATCTATATAATACATCATTCCAATGGCAGCTAAAATAATGTGGCATGTAAATGGGTGACTTCAGATCAATCTATCTCAGCACAACCTACTTCAGAGGGTTGTTGTGGGAAAAATAGGAGGAAGGATTATTAGATATGCTCACTGGCTTGAGTTACTTATAAAACAATAATACAAGTGACAGAAAAATTACATAAAATAGCTTAGCAAATTAAAGTGTTTTGATCTATCAATGAAGAGTTGGAAGTTGCTTCCATTTCCTATTAATTTTCCTCTCATGGATATCAGAAAACAATAACATTGTTTTAACCTACAAGTAGAAAGCCTACATTCAGTGTGTCTGGGATACTTTTTTCTGAACTGGACCTGTAAATAAACACTAATGGCAGATTTTAGCCATGGGAAAGAATTCTGCTGGAGAAAATTTTAAACTGTGAAGTGATAATTTAGAATGTCAGTTTTAATTTGATGTCTACGTTATGGAAATGTCTCAGTAGCAAAACAAAAAAAACCCAACTTACTTTAACTTCAACATGAAGAAAATGCCAGGAATTGCAGATTGATTGGTTGGATATGGAACATCTATGGAAAAAAGAACATTATTCATATAAAAAGCTATAATACATTATATAACAAAGCCATGGATTTGTGCCTGGGAGACAAACAGCCATGTAGCTATAACTGCTAGCATGCAAGTGATGGGACTAGTGATCATCATTCTGCTGTATCCTGAGATGTTCAATGAGCACTAAAAATGGTTTCTTTTTAATATTTTCATCATGTGCATTCAGAAAGAGTGTGAGAAATTAATTATTTTAATTAGTTCTAGGACAGAGAGAACTTAGGTAATTTAAGTAAAGTCAAGTTAGACTCACAGCTAAATGAACAAACATATCTAAAGAGCTCTTGCTAATAACCTAATTTCTACTTGCAGGAATATTTGTGGACCTTTTATTTCAGAAGGCAACTGGACTGTTTTTCTTTGAGGAGGAAGAAGAAAATGTTTCACTTCTAATCCAAGAAGCTTCATCAGTTCTGATTATTGGGGGATGGAAGGATAGGTACTGACAGTTGTGACTAGATAGTGGGGGGAATGGAAGGATAGGTTCTGATAGAACGGTGG
>NW_015386465.1:3078143-3095617 GCF_001527695.2 Protobothrops mucrosquamatus
CAGCAGACATTTCATATTACACTGAGAAGCACAAAGCTAAAAGCACAAGCCTGATGATGATGAATGTGATTTCATCGAAACGTCGCTATGATACTTCTAATCTTACACGGGAGAAAACCCGAATGACCAAAGACTCACATATAAACACCCGTGAAAACCTTAAAAAACATATATATATATATATATATATATATATATATATGTGTGTGTGTGTGTGTGTGTGTGTGTGTGTGTGTGTGTGTGTGTTTTCTGAGGTTTTCGCGGGTGTTTGTATGTAGGTCTTTAGTTATTCGGGTTTTCTCCCGCGTAGAATTAAAAGTACCTTGTTCGCTGTGCTCTGATTGGCTGGGGGGTTCGCTGTGCTCTGATTGGCTGGGGGAGTGTTCTGTTTGGGTGGGGGCTTTGTTGTGCTCAGGTTAGTTTGAGTTGCAGGGGGATTTGAGAACCCCCCAGCCAATCAGAGCACAGCCAGGCTCCTTAACCAATCAGAACACACCTCCACCCAATCAGAACACAGCCAAGCTCCCACCCAATCAGCTCCAACCCCACTGGCAGTTAAAAGGAAGAAACAGCTGCGATCACACACCACTCTTAGAAACACGAAGCTGAAGACACCAACTAACCAAAAAAAGAAGCAACCTAGAACTAAGGAGAAACTTCCTGACAGTTAGAACAATTAACTAGTGGAACAACCTGCCTCCAGAAGAGGTGAATGCTCCAACATTGGAAGTTTTTAACAAGAGACTGGACAGCCATTTGTCTGAAATGGTATAGGGTTTCCTGCCTGAGCAGGGGGTTGGACTAGATGACCTCCAAGGTCCCTTCCAACTTTATTATTATTATTATTATTATTATTATTATTATTATTATTATTATTATTATTATTATTATTATTATTATTATTATTATTATTATTATTATTATTATTATTACTACTACTACTACTACTACTACTACTACTACTACTACTACTACTACTATTATATACGAGAACAAGCGTTTCATTTCCAATCCATCCTCACTGGCTTTTCAGCTCATATTGCACATTGCAGGAGGTGTTTTACTGACATGGAAGTGAACCAGGAAATATTAAACAGATAATTATAATGCAACCAATACCTTCAGTGAGAGACAGACAGACGGACAGACAGACAGACAGACAGAGGGGGGGGAGGGAGAGAAAATAGAAATAAATAAAACAATAAATTACCATCGCTTATGCAAAATCTGGATGAGTTCCCTATTGAGCCAAGTGCTGAACACGGTTCTGCTTTGCCAAATGATCAGCCATTTTTTCCCCTCTTTTGGAAGCTCCAGGCAGTTGACAGAAACCAAAGCCAAAAATCTAATTAACAAGTAAACACGCATCAGCCTGTTAATTTCCAAGGGATTAATACTGCTTAATTATGTTTTGTATCTTGGTCCAAATATTTGTCAAATCCCCATTGTGGCACCATACATAAGAAGATAAGAGCACGACTGGATTAGGCTGCAATGCATTATCTGGATCGATTCTGAGGGGGGGAAACCTTCAGGAACGTATGAATGGGCTGCATTGATTCAGATATATTTAATCATTCCAACTGACTTTCCAATCAAAGATAATTGCAAAAGAACTGGGTTGTGCAAAGAGCCACTCAAAATTACTCCCCATTCATTCTTGCATCAGCAGAAATTTCCTAAGCCCAAAGACTCTGTGGTCAGTTGAGAAGAAGTTTGTTCCAGTCAAGATGATTTATTGTTCACCCCTATATACAAGAATCTAGTCAACAAACAGTCAGGACTGAATTGGTGCTAGATAAGAGTTAACAGAATTCAAGAGGGATAGTTGGACCTAGATCATTTGTGAGAACACAACAATTCTAGGCTGATTCCTCTCTTGACTCTGCCATCAGGCTCTGCCTGCTCTTCTGCTACATCTCATTTTGGATAGAGTTGCAATAAAGAGGAAAATAATATGACAACACCAGTGCAGCAAAGAACAGCAAAGACCAAATAAAGAATAGTGATATAATTTTCATTAATTTTACTTACCCAAAACTCAAATGTTTCAAAAATGTACTGGAGAGTAAGATAGTCTAATAGATACCATGGACAATTTCACGGATCCTGCATTTGAGGGTCCCAGTAATAGTTCAAATAAAGAATAGTGAGATAATTTTACTTACCCAAAACTCAAACTTTTCAAAAATGTACTAGAGAGTAAGACAGTCTAATAGATACCATGGAAAATTTCAAGGATCCTGCATTTAAGGGGCCCAGTAGTAGTTGATGATGCGAGGAGTCTATGCCCTGGAGGACAAAGGTTGATTTTAAAAACAGATTGAAGGAAGTAGTTTTTTCTCCCAGGATAGTTCAAGGCTACTTCAGGGCTTCTTGAAAATAGTCACCAAATTGTCTTCCAAGGGAAAAATAGCTGCTTTCCAAACTGGCTTGCATTAAATCACCCTGTCATTTGAAAGTAACAAGGTCCCCAAAGTCTTCCAGACAAAAATAAAGACAAAGAAAGGAAACAGGTTTTATTTTAATCCCTTTACTCCTTTTTTTTTGTTTTTTTACTGACTTGTTTTAAAACTGGTGGCTTTACTGTTGATTCCTCCTCCTCCCCCCCTTAAAAAAAACAGCAGGTAGTTTATTTATTGTTCTTTTTTGTATACCATTCTGGTCCCCTTCAGAAAGGGGGAGAAAAACATGTTATCATCAATAGCAGTAATAATAAACAGACCGAACAATATTCAGATGTTCTGAGTTTATTATTTCATGGTGATTATTGGTAACATTTTAAAGAATTTTGTTGTAAGCTTATTTACTGAGAAAAAAATACTGTAGGCTAACACTAAACTAAATTAAATTACTGCACAGAATGTTTGATTTGCTGATGATCTATAGGACAAGCTCAGCTGTGTACTTGCAAACTCAGGGCAGAGATAGATGAAGGATAAAAAAAGG
The DNA here is from genome assembly GCF_001527695.2 of Protobothrops mucrosquamatus. Classification (NCBI taxonomy): domain Eukaryota; kingdom Metazoa; phylum Chordata; class Lepidosauria; order Squamata; family Viperidae; genus Protobothrops; species Protobothrops mucrosquamatus. Next base: position 3,081,093 of record NW_015386465.1, read on the forward strand.
GTTCAGATGAATGAACCTTACAGTAACAAGGATAGTTCACAAAGGCTCTGTAAGTAGAAAATCCATCCAAATAGCCTCCAGTCTTTTTTGTGTGTGAAAAAAGTCTGAATAAGGAATAGATAATCAGTTTGCAATGTAATCTCAGCTAAATTAGTATGTAAAAGGAGCCCAGCAAATGTTAATGATCCAATTATGCAGATTGAGATTAACACACACAGAGTTTGGTGTTGTCGTGTTCATGAACTTGTGGAAACAATTTGCTTGTCGGGGGTTATCTATTGTGGCTTTCCATCTAGATCAGGGGTCCCCAACCCCCAGTCTGTGGACTGATATCAGGCTGTGGCATGCCAGCAACCAGGCCACACAAACAAGCAAAGCCACATCCGCGGGATGCAGGCAGCACACAAAACCACGTACTCTCCAGTCTGTGGAAAAACCTTTCTCCACGGAACCGGTCCCTGGTGCCCAAAAGGTTGGGAACCTCTGATCTAGAGCCCAGAAGACACAGAATAAAAAGGCTTCCAGAAATACATCAGCCAACTTGCTCATTCTGATGAGTCTCTAGCTACAATCCCTGTCACTATAGGATGGAGGAAGCATTCCTTCCATTGCATGGTTAAAAGATTAATTATCCCAACGGTGCTTTTTTTCAGGAAGCAACTTGTGTTTCTTTTGAAGACGTTCCACTTCTCATCCAAGAAGCTTCTTCAGGTCTGACTAGATGGTGGGGAGTGGAAGGATTTATATTCCTTTCCGACAGCTGATCATTTGCATTCCTTTAGAGTAGACATGTCAAACTCGCGATGTCATGTGATGTTGCACAACGTATCGGAACTTTTTCACCATTACCGGCAATGGGGTAGGCGCGGCTCCGGTATGATGAAACTGGCCCACGGGCGGGCAGTTTGACACCCCTGCTTTAGAGAGTTGTTGAAACCATTTTGGAAGTTTACCTGTGTCCTCAGGTGTACCTGAGTGGTACAAATGTTTGTGGAGCTTTCTTGGCTGCAGGATGTTTTCTGCCCTGTTGAAGACAGGCACAGGCTGTTGGGGATGAATCTGTGCTGTCTGAATCTCAAACTGAAGCGCAAATGGTTCCTATAGTCTGCAATGTTTTCTGGAAATCCATTCATATGCTAAATGTGCATAGCTAAATGTCTAGGGAGATTCTCAGTCATCCAGGTCATGGTTGTCCCAAAGGTGCTTTTTTTCAGGAGGCAACTGGACTTCCTTGTGTTTTAGTCCAGTTGCCTCCTGAAAAAAGCAGTTTTGGGACAATCTTGACCTGGATGACTGAGAATCTCCAAAGACATTTTGCAAGATTAATTCTTCGCTTCCTCCAGAATCTAAAATCAAGCTGCATTTTTGTTTTTGCATTTTCTGTTCTGTTTTCTGCTGGGTTCAGCATTGAAGAGGCAGGAGTAGTAAACAGGTACGTCTTTATTGAAGACAAAACAGAACTTGAACAAAGATGGCTCCGCCCCTATTAATACATTCAGCTTGGGGCAGTGTCAGCCAATGAATGCACCGTATTCTCCCGCTCAAATGCATACTAATCAACCTTGCAGACAACAAGTCTGGCTAGCAGGCCACGTGGTCTGCTAACGGTCCTTGCACGGACCTCTGCAGCTGCTCTATAAGTTTAACACAATACATTATACCCCTCCCCTCTTGGTTCTTTAACACATACATAATATTTCTTCTTGTTCAAGATTACACACATTTTTGTTTTTGCGTTTTCTATATACAGTCAAGACCCTCCAGAATGCAGTACTTGCCCATAGTACAAGCATCCCACATCAACCCTGTGTCCATATTTTTCATCGACTTAATGCCACCAGGCTGCTTTAAAGGCAACGCCATGGCATCTTTTATTAGGTACAGATCAAAACAGAAAGTGGGATAAAATGCATTGAGTGTCATCAGGAAAAGAAAGTCCTTCCCTGTCTGTGTCACATTGAATACATGGCACAATTCCCTTGATTTATTCTTCGTGATAATTGTCCTGAGGTTTTTTTTGTGTTATTATTGTTGTTTTGCCTTAAAACTTACGGCAGATGTGTTTTTGAAAAATTAGGCCCGTCACCGAAAATTTGGAAGGCGTCTTGGAGTGTCCAATTATGCGAGAGTTATAGCTTGTATGAGGGACACCTACTGTTTTAAAGGATGAAGTGGGATTTATAAATTTTCCACATAGGAAGTTGTGTCAGAAAGATTTAACGGAAGGGGGATTGGAACAAAAGATAGTGACTATAGTTATTTTTGTTTTTCTGACACCTCTTTTGGAAACACCAATCAATTATTAACTGCCACGGTGGCTTAGAGGCCTAGCTCAAATAGTTTACTCATACATTTTTATTACATGTTGTTTTTAAGAACTGCATAATGTATAATGCAGGTGGCTGACTCTTATGCATTGCCCATACTATTTTAACTATTTATATTAGAACAATGTAAAGCAGACGTGAAGGATAGGAGAAAACAGGCTGAGCAGTGTGAAAGAAATCTGGATGTTCAATCAATCAGAATAGAGCTGGAAGAGACCTCGGAGGTCTTCTAATCCAACCCTCTGCTCAAGCAGTAGAGCCTATACAATTTGATTCAAGTGGTTGTCCAGTCTCTTCTTAAAAATCTCCAGTGTTGAAGCACCCACAACCTCTGAAGTTAAGCTGTTCCACTAGTTAATTGTTCTCATTGTTACGAAGTTCCTCCTTAATTCCAGGTTGCTTCTCTCCTTGAATAATTCCATCTATTGTTTATTGTCTTGCCTTCTGGTGCTTTGGAAAATAAGTTGACCCCATCTTTGTGGTAGCCCCTCAAATACTGGAATACTGCTATCATGTCACCACTGGTCCTTCTTTTCTCCAGACTAGCCATACACACTTCCTGCAACCGTTCTTTGTATATTTTAGTCTCCGGGTCTTTAATCATCCTAGTTGTTCTTCTCTGCACTTTTTCCAAAATCTCAACCTCTTTTTTTTGTAATGTAGTGACCAAAACTGGATGCTGTATGTTTTTGATAGATAAATCAGGACCCAGCAATGAGATGCATCTGCTAAAAAGGCAAATATTATCTTGAGATGTCTTAATGGGAACATAGTTACATAAATCATGGTACGTAACTCTTACACTCTAATGTACCTTTTTCAGACCCTATTAGGAGTGTTGTGGACCAGAATTGAAAAAAAAAAAGTCCAGTGACATTGAAATAAGGTCTAGTTAGTTGGCAGACTATTCAGAAATCAAATTCTGCAAAAGAATGTTAAAGGAACTGGGTATGTTTAGTTTACAGAAGAGACAGCTGAGAACTGGAATAAGGGTTAACTTGATAGCACTTGTACCACCAAATAGGAAATGGATAATAGGTTGTAGAACAAGAGCCAGTGGGTAAAAATTATAAGGAAGAAGGAAATGAACTGTAAAGTCTGTTGCCTCACAATGCAGGGCCCTTTTGAGTTTTTAGACATGAACCCAATTTGGACCAATTTCACTCTCTCAGCCATTGAAAAAAAATCTAAAACATTTAAAAAGAACCAGGCACATATTATCATCTTTGGTGGACATGCCCTAAAGCCAAATGATGTTGGTCAAGAATACATATATGGTTAGAGAAAATGACTCAAAAAACCCACATAGATTTTAAGCCAGAATTATTTTTGTTAGGTATAATAGTAGGAGATTATGAGAAGGAATGTGCATACTTAATGTTACATGTGTTAACTGCAGCGAGAATTGTATTTGCTCAACATTGGAAAAGTGAAGAACTACCCACAGAGGAAGAGATAATTAAGAAAATTTTACACTGTGCAGAAATGGCCAGACTGACACTGAAAATGAAAGAGAAAGAAGATTCAGAATACTTTAGAACATGGGATACATTTTATCAATGGCCAGAAAAACAAGGTAGAGAGAAAGGAGTTTAACATGTATTAGTAAGCTAAATATTGAAACCCAGATAATATGTTACTGATAAAATATTAAGCATTTGTGACTATAAAAAAATAATAAAATATTGAAAAAAAATCTAAAACAATTACAATAATCTTACCAAGAAAACTACAGAGACTAGTCCAGGCCATTGGTACTAGTCTATATTTTCTTTAGGTTAGGTTAGTTGTGTTGCATTGGGTTAGAACCCAATTTTAATATAATTGTGAATTTGATTATGAACAAATATTGTTTGAGTGGTTTCATTAACCTTCTTTCTTATTGTTGTTGTTGTTGTTAGTTGCGAAGTCGTGTCCAACCCATCACGACCCCATGGACAACGTTCCTCCAGGCCTTCCTGTCCTCTACCATCTTCTGGAGTCCATTTAAGCTCATGCCTAGTGCTTCAGGGACTCCATCCAGCCACCTCATTCTCTGTCGTCCCTTCTTCTCTGGCCCTCAATCTTTCTCAGCATGAGGCTCTTCTCCAGTGAGTCCTTCCTTCTCATTAGGTGGCCAAAGTACTTGAGTTTCAACTTCAGGATCTGGCAAAATCCTCTTTAGATCACCGATAAGGCAAAAGAAGCAGTGGTGGGATTCAGATATGTGAATAACTGGTTATCTGTGTGGATGCTGCTTCCAGAGGTCCATTCTGGGCGTGGGTAACAAAAAATTAGCTACCAGTTCTGCCAAAGTGGTGCGAACCGGCTGAATCCCACCACTGAAAAAAAAGTATTCCATAGAAAGAAGCAAAGCCAGGAAAAGTGTAAAACAAAATTTACAGCTAGCTTTAACATGAATGATGCAATTTTAAGATTCTTCCAGGTCACCCCTTTAAAGTGAAAGGAAACTAGCATGTAAGCCAGAAGAAAATTTAAAGTTAACAGCTTTGGAAAGTTGATGGTCATGGAAGAACTACCAGTAGCAGTTTGGGATGACCAGAGGTGAGGAAATACAGAAGATCAAGCAATAAGCCATGCCCAGAGAATAGAAATGGATCAAAGGATAAATCAAAAGGTAAGATGATAGAAGGAACCAGAAGTATAGATCAAAGAATGAACCCCAGCAGAGATCAAGAATGAAAAGTTAGAACTATAGTTAGGCCAACTGATCAAACAGCATATCAGCATGTAGGAAGACCAGCTGACTATGCCATTTTCATCTCCAGAAAGATCCAGTGATCCTTCAGTCTTGGGGGTACTTGTGTCTCTCCAGATATTGCTATCTATTCTTCTCCACATACTTCCAGATCCTTGTCACCTGATTACCTCTTCTGAATTATTTTCACAACATGCATAGTTCTATTAATATGGGACTCATTAAAACAATTCCACTTCAGCAGTGATCTCTAGATTCAGTTTATGTAGTTAGGAATATTTGAGTCAATTTGTAATACACAACTTAAAAATATATATTTCTATTTTTTCACAACATGGCAAATTTTATAGCTGGTGAACTACCTTTTATGCTAATTTAGTCTCAAACTGTCAGTACTAAAAAGATTGTTTTGAGCAAGGTGTAGAACATTCTTACTGTACAACCACTGAAAGGGTGAGCACATTTTCAATAGAAGAGGTAAAAGAGAATATACATTTTGCTGTGCTTTGAAACCGAGCAGTGTATCAATATGTACTGTTAAATACTAAATAAAATACTGACCCATATTGAGATAGTTTTGATTATCCATTTAAATTGTCCAATTTTGCTTTCAACATAGAAAGCAGTAACCAGTAAAAAGTAGCATTTATACAGACTATAGCATTTAAGTTCAAGCCAACATGTGCATGAACAATTAATACAACTGTTAGCATAAGAAATTATCTGGATTGCTCCTAGCCCAATATTTGCCAGCCTTGGCCACTTGAAGATGTGTGGACTTCAACTTCCTCTTCCCAGAATTCCCCAACTATGCTATCCCACTCACACACACACAACTGTTGTTTAGTAGATTTATTAATTGAACTCTGGTGCTGGAGAAGACTCCTGCGAGTCCCCTGGACTGCAAGGCAATCAAACGGGTCAGTCCTAGAGGAGATCAACCCTGACTGCTCTTTAGAAGGCCAGATCCTGAAGTTGAAACTCAAGTACTTTGGCCACCTAATGAGAAGGAAGGACTCCCTGGAGAAGAGCCTAATGCTGGGAAAGATGGAGGGCAATAGAAGAAGGGGACGACAGAGAATGAGGTGGATGGATGGAGTCCCTGAAGCAGTAGGTGTGAGCTTAAATGGACTGCAGAAGATGGTGGAGGACAGGAAGGCCTGGAGGAACATTGTCCATGGGGTCGCGATGAGTCGGACTCGACTTCGCAACTAACAACAACAAGATTTATTAATATTCCCCTGCAACTCCCTTCACCTAAAACCCATTTCAGTCCAGCCATAAGCAGACCAATGCTAGTCCACAGAGCAATGATCAATGAATCAAGAAGGAACTTGAAAGTTGTTCTATCAAAATAAACCCACAAGGCAAATTAAATCCACAATACAAGAGGGTTCAGGAGACAAGAAAAGTCCGGAGTTCACAAGGCATGATCCAAGTCAAGGCATGGTGTACAATCCAAAAGCAAGGCAAGAGTCGCAATGACCAGAAAACACGCACCTAGGAAACGAACACATTGTTCCTAGCATCCCTTCCATCTGTCTGCTGGGCTAAATAGCCAGCTTCTGGTGCAGCCCATCAAGAAGGGCGAGGCTTTTTCCTCACGAGTAATCAGGCTGACCTTCTCTGCTCCTGCCTTTTCTCTGCCTTATGTGTTCTTGGATCAGATGCAGAAGGCAGTTTCTCTTCCTCATCACTGACTGGCTGAAGCTGCATGTCTTCCCCACCTGAAGCCTCCGAGGCTGTCCTGCTGCAGCTGTTCTTCAGCTTCTTGGACAGCTGCTTGGAGCCATTGACCAACTCCCCTCCAGACGTGCCTGGATCTGGTTCATCTTCCCTTGAGCTGACATCTGTGGAGGTATCTGGAGAAGCTTCCAGGAAAGTGATCACACCAGCTGGCTGGGGATTTCTGGGAGTTGAAGTCCACCTATTTTCAAGTGGCCAAGGTTGAGAAATATTATCTTAGACTTTCAAAAGTTATTTAGCAAAACTTTTAGGGCTGCAGATAAATTCACTGTACTGTAAAAATTGTTTGGTTTTCTGATTATTTCTCTAGCAGTCTCTCAGTGATAACCTTCTTTAGATAAATAGCAGTGTCATCAAACAACTTCTTTAATTTTCTTGGCTTCTTATTCTTCAGTCTCCAAAGCAACCATTGACTTTTTTCAATAGACTACAGCTTTCCCTACATTTGAACAAAATGTCTTCTTCTGTCTTAGTTCTCCTGAAGAGATCTCTTCAGAATGCATCCATTAAGTCATGAGTGTCAAATTCGCTGTGTCACATGATGTGTCACAACGTATTGTGACTTTTTTTTTGCATTGCCGGAGCTGGGATGGGCACGGCCTCAGTTTGACACCCCTGCATTAAGTCCTTGATCTTTAATGGATGGAAAACTGACCAACATAGCAAGATGGCCATTAAACAAGCTTCTTAGCCTTCCTAATCTAGAGCTGACCTGCTTCCTCACCTTTAATTCTAATGTAAAAAATGGAAACATGTTGCTAATTAGGTTTATAGCATTACAGTTAACAATTAATTTACAAGAAAAAATAGTAAGAGTGGAAGACTTAAAATAAGAGTTAACAGATAAGAAACCAGCAAGGAACCACAGTATATTTAACTTCTTGGGAAACAGATCCAGACAAGTGATGGGCTAAGATTGATCACGTCTGCTTTGAAGTGGGTGACACTGACTCTACATGAATGTAGCAAGCAAGCTTAGATTTAAATTTCACTAAGCTTTCTGTTGTAGGGGTGAATCCTGCAAGACTAATGATGGAATGGCGGGGAATAATAATCTGGTATTATTTTGCATTTTGCAAAGCTTCAAAGAACTTTTGCTTTCTGATCCACATGTTTTCTGTTGCAAGGTTAAGGGCCTACATTACCTCTGTAGCAACTTTAACTGAACTGGTACAGTTGTGATTGACTAAGCTGAACACAGACCACAAGCCATTTCTTGGCAGATGCTTCAGTATAATCTTTCTCCAGTTTTGTAGTTCAAGATGGAAAAGAAACAGGAAAGTTTATCAAGTTTGAGGTGGGCCCCATTCACACCTGGCAAATAGCATTCAAGTGGTGAAGGCCTTCTGAAAAACAGAGGTGTGTGCATTGCATTTTTTAAAAAAGGTACAATGGTCTCAGAGTACTCTGATCTCAGAGTAAACTGCATTTCACCTTAAGGAATTTTGATTCTATAATGCGTGACAATATTAACTAAATGCACCGAACAGGCGGTTTAGATATCTGGATTTATTTGCATTTAAGATCATCTTGAAATGATATAGCTCTCTTTCTCTCTGTGTTGCTAAATATTTTGAGGGTTTGTCCATTTCCACCAATCTCCCAGTGCATTGACGCTAGATCAGCCTAAGGGGTTTTGCTATCTGACAAGATCAATGTCATTTCTCATACCACAACTAATTGGCCCAACAATCCTTCAAAACTAAGATAGGGCATCCACTGTTTGAGGACATTGGGATACCTCAGTGGGATCAAAAATGTCTACTTCTCCAATATTATGCCAATTTGTCTTTTCCACCCATTATCTGCGATCAGAAGCAGGTAACTCATTGTGGCTGGACCAACACAAGTCATTTAGAACAGGGCTTTTCAACCAGTGGTACAGGTACCATCTGTGGTACATTGGCACCTGGCAGGTGGTACGCGACCATCCTAGAAAAGTGGTAGTGGGGGAGGGGAATGAGCTGAACTGGTGGCAGCACCGCACAAGCCTGAGTGAGAGATAGGGCTGTAGGGCTCGGAAGTGCCAGGATCAGTGCTGCTTTCCAGCTGATCGGCACTTCTTCGGGGCTGTTAGGGTTAAGTGGAAGCACCAGGATCAGCGCCAGGCTCCAGCTGGAGCTCGGCACTGATCCTGGCGCTTCTGCTGAGCACAGAAGAAGCGCCGATCAGCTGGAATGTTGCAGCATCTCCAGGGTCTTGTGATTTACATTCAGATGCTTGGCAACTGATTCATATTTATGACGGTCACAGAGTCATGTGAAGTGACCAAAACCTGTTGCAACCACCCAGCAGATGGGGGGAATAAAAACCAAACACCCCCACCCCACCCCCACTGCCAATCCTCAACAGAAATGCTCACAACAATGAAAACCTCGGACAGGAGGAAGAGCGCTGCTGGGCACTGTCTTGCTCAGCTGTGGCTTGGGGGGCACTTTTTTCAGTGCCATTGTAACTTTGAACAGTCACTAAGCAAACTGTTGTAAGTCGAGGACTACCTGTACTTTATCACTTTTTTCCTTTTTTTTGGGGGGGGGTCATGAAGTTTTTGAAACTTTGCTAGGCGACTGGTGGTACTCAGATGTTGCCATATCCTAAAAGTGGTACAATGGGTGAAAAGGTTGAAAAGCCCTGATTTAGAAGATAAGGCAAAGATCAGAAAACACTGCTGAATTCTACCATAAATTCTCTATTTTCTCCTTTCTTCTTTTCTTATTTTTCAACAAGTAGTTTTGATCTCAAAGTGTGGCAGGAAAAAAAAGAGAGAAACACTTAGAGAGCTTTCTAGATTATTAAAAAACCATGTTTTGACAAGAGATACAAATCCATGAAAATTCATTTATACAACCATTTTCACACATCACCCAAATATTCAAGTGTATGCTTTACAGGTTATATTTATGCATTTGAGCAACAAAACCATATAATGTTCTTGCTTCAGGGAGAAGATAAAGAATAGTGAATGTATCAGTGTTCCTATATTTGAGGGGTGCCACAAAGAAGAGGGAAGGGTCAAGCTATTCTCCAAAGCACCTGAAAGCAGAAGAAGAAACAATAGCTGGTAACTAATCAAGGAAAGAAGTAACCTAGAAATAAGAAGATATTTCCAGACAGAACAATTAATCAATGGAATGGCTTGTTTCCAGAAGTTCTAGGTGCTCCAAAACTGGATGTTTTTAATAAGAGATTGGACAACCATTTATCTAAAAAGGTATAGGGTTTCTAGCCTGAGCAGAGGGTTGGACAAGAAGACTTCCAAGGTCCCTTCCAAATCTTTTATTCTGTTCTGTTCCGTTCCATTCTGTTCTGTTTTTTCTGTTGAATCATTAACATCATTATGGTTATGCAAAGAACATGAATTATTGACCACCTTGTATGTGCATGTAAGAAGATTCCACAGGAAAAGCATTTGGAGAGCTATAATAAAGTGGCTACTTTGACTCATTGGAATCGTAACGAGAATGACAATTTAATAAAAAAACATTTCTTGAAGTTACACTAATGAAAAACTGGCCAGAAATGAAAACATTAAGATCCTGTGGGACTTCCAAATACAAACTAATCAACATTTAGTCCACAATAAGTCAGGCTTGAGTTAGTTACAAAGAAACAAATTGGGATAATTGACATTTCAGAAAGGAGATTCATGAGTCACTTCTCAATATTAATCTCTACAGCTGGAAGAAAGAAAATGAGAACATTGAGTTCATTTCATCTTTGCTTGAAGATGTTCATCTTTAATTGAAGATCTTTAAAAGGGAGCCGTGAATAGCTGAATGAAAACTTTTCCAGCTTGGTGCATCTTCTCTGAAAAATCCACCATTTATTACAATCCTTACTTAGGCTTTGTCAAGGAAAGATTGCCAGTTGTGACATTTTTTGACCACAGGCTATTCTTTGACTTCTTGGCAATGGATACCATTTCTTTTAGCTTGCCCTTGGTGAATTCATCGTTGATTAGAAACCCTATGGAGTGAAGCATAGCTATACCCTTGCCATTTCCCCCCCACATTTCTGTTTGTCTTTCTGCATGTGACCTTATCCATTTACAATTATCAATTGGTTCAGCTATTCTTTTATTCATTATTTCTCTTGTAAGTCTTCTCCAAAGAGGTCTTTCGGTGTCAGGTTTCCCCACTTTTATTCAGCTGTCTCAACAGAAGATAAAATAATGCATAATATTTCGACTGATTACAATTTTATTATCAAGCCAGTGACACTGATTTATTAATATTGATTTCTTAGGTACATCTCACTGTCAATGCTATTTCCTTTTATGTTTCTTGCCAAGTGGCTTAAAAATAAAAACGGTGAATTATGAATTTGGAGCTGCCACAAATTTTGATAGCTTGTTACTGTTCTGACAGTGGGATGTCATATTTCATAAATGGCAATTTGCATTTAAAAGAAAATTCCTAGCTTATGAAGATATGAGATAGGGGCCTTCAATGTCTGCACAGTGTCTGTCTTCTTGCAATACACATATCTCCCCATTTAATTAATTATAAGGATTGTGTTGACACCATTAATGTTTATGGATTTACAGCAGTCTGACCAGGCACAGCAGCTGTTTTGGAATTAATAGACTCTGATAGAAGAGCACCATCCAATCATTAACACTCAGATTAAAAGGAAAGAAGGACGGTTTATTATTTTCAAGGTTCCTGGAAGGAGAAAAAAAAGGAGAGGAAGATAGAAATTGGTTCTTTAAGCAGAGGGTGACATGATAGCAGTGTTCCAATATTTGAGGGCTTGCCACAAAGAAGAGGGAGTCAAGCTATTCTCCAAAGCACCTGGAGGCAGGACAAGAAGCAACGGATGGAAACTAACCAAAGAGAGAAGCAACCTAGAAGTAAGGAGAAATTTCCTAACAGTGAGAACAATAAACCAGTGGAATGGCATGCCTCCAGAAGTTGTGGGTGTTGTATCACTGGAGACTTTCAAGAAAAGACTGGACAGCCATTTGTCTGAAATGGGATAGTCCAAGCCCCTGTTTGAGCAGGGGCTTGGACTAGAAGACCTGCAAGGTCCCTTCCAACTCTTTTATTCCATTCTGTTTGGAGAGTTTCAATTCTAAGATGAAGTAAATAGTATCTTTCTGTGACATGAGATCTGAACACTCTTTTCCTCTTCTTTGGCTTCTTTTTGTAAGCATAAGTAAATAAATAAAGACAGGCAAATGATTAAAAGCATCTCCCATGTTCTGTTTGGTTTACAGTTGCTAATTGCATTGGGAGGAGGGGGAGGAGGAGGAGGAGGAGGAGGAGGAGGAGGAGGAGGAGGAGNAAGAAGAAGAAGAAGAAGAAGAAGAAGAAGAAGAAGAAGAAGAAGAAGAAGAAGAAGAAGAAGAAGAAGAAGAAGAAGAAGAAGAAGAAGAAGAAGAAGAAGAAGAAGAAGAAGAAGAAGAAGAAGAAGAAGAAGAAGAAGAAGAAGAAGAAGAAGAAGAAGAAGAAGAAGAAGAAGAAGAAGAAGAAGAAAAAAAACATCCCAATTTTGATCCATCCACATTCAGCCTTTTTGATGAACACGAAAGACCATCCCATTTAGAAGAGACCCATTTAGTGCATTAGGTTATTGAAGGCCAAATCCATATGAAATTCTAGCTCATTTCATAAATACATTACACAAACAGTCTACAACTCTCCATCTTTACATAATAGAAGCAGGAATGTGAATTAAGTTTTGCATAAGCAGTATGCTTGCGAGATCATCTAGAAATGTTCATTTTTCATGGCTTTTGCAACTTTAGCCTTAATGGTTTGAGTGCTTGCTTTTCAGGACATATAACAGTTCCTGATTTCTTTTTACCATTTTTTTCTTCTTAATACCATTTATATTGTTTAGTGATATGCTTTTTTATTTTTAATCTTTCCAGGAACTGAAATACACATTATTATTATTATTATTTTCTTCTACAATAAGTTATTAGTGAATACTTGGCACTTGGACTAGTCATTCCCTGACTGCCAAAATCCCGATGAATGTTTATCACATTCTGGTTTGAAGGATCCAGTTGACCCTAGTCTGATGAGATGATGCTTTTCATGTCAAAGTGAAAACATTAACAATCTTTCCATTCTTCTAATTTCTTCTGGGTTGATCTTTGGAAGAAAAAACACACACACAAGAAATTCTGCAAGAGAGCTAAGAATTTCTAGAATAGAATTTCTAAAATAGAATAGAATAGAATAGAGTAGAGTAGAGTAGAGTAGAGAAGAGAAGAGAAGAGAAGAGTAGAATTTCTAGAATTTCTAGAATTTCTAGAATAGAATAGAATAGAATAGAATAGAATAGAATAGAATAGAATAATAACTTTATTGTCACTTTGAATATACACTAATCGGCATATATTAAAATGAAATTTCATTGCATTCAGCTCTCAAAGGGTCACCACCTCTGATATACACTACATAAATATGACAAAAATAAATAATTAAATACGGAATTATGCATATAACTACATATATTAGGATATATTTAGTTATATGCATAATTCCGTATTTACAGAGAAACAGAGAAAGACACAGAGAAACAATGAAGTCCACTTCAGATTATGTATACATGTGCATGGCAAGAAAAACGAATCTTGCGAGTTTACCAGATGGATGGCATAGAGAACAAAGCTATTACAGAATCAGGTAGTCCTGCTATAAATACTTTGAAACCTCCTCCCAGAGGGGAGCAACAGAAACAGACCATGAAGTGAGTGTGTGGGGTCTCTAACAATGCTTTGAGCTCTAAGTACATATAAGTGCTTATAAGCAGCATCCTGAATACCAGGAAGTGAGCTTCCTATTATCTTCTTGGCTATCCTTACCAGTCTCTATATGGACTTTCTATCTGAGGTACTGCTGCTTCTGTACAGCTCATCAGGTTTCTCAGCATAGATGGAAAAAATAGTTGGAAATGGAGAGTCTGGTAACATCTTAAGAAACATGCAATTGAAACCATATTGGCTGGTTCTATCCAAGTACTTTCCAAGTCATATGGAAACTAGCATCACCTATCATTACTGATGACTGTAGAATGATGATTTGTACTCTATATGCACGTGAAGCTCCAAGATCAATTACTACGGAGAGAAGAATTCACACCTCAAACATATTTTCAATCAATATTGTGTGTAGGTGTATTGTGTGAGTTTTTAATGTACAGCTCACAGACACATACATATGTTGTTATGTGCTCCATAATCATCATTTGATAATCCACCTTGTCATTTGAACCAATGCCAGAATTTATTTTAATGACAAATTTGGAAGAATCCTGAGAAATAGCAATAGCCAGGGCTTTTTTTTCTTTCTCATAGAACGCCCAGAATGGAGTTCTAGAACCTTTTTTGGATGGAACCTTGTAGGGTAGGCAAGGCGGGTTGTATGATGTGTGTGAGTTCTGGCACCTTTTTTTTTTTTTTTAGAAAAAAAGCACTGGCAATAGCACTTAGACTTATATACCGCTTCACAGTGCTTTACAGCCCTCTTTAAGCAGTTTATAGAGATAGCACTGTCATGTGTCTGATTAACGAAACACTTAAAAGGACTTTCAGGCATATTTTTCCTAAAAGCATTTATTAAGGTTACAGAGACGTCAGTACAGCATGGTGGAAATGCTTAGGTCTGCTTCTCTTCCGTTACGCATATACATTCCAAGCATTTCCCACTCCCTTATTGTAGGGTCATGGTTCACATCTTCCAATCAACTTGGAAGATGTGATTTACTTCCGGTTTCTTTCTCCTGGGCTATCCTTATGCTCC
>NW_015386465.1:3097155-3099834 GCF_001527695.2 Protobothrops mucrosquamatus
CTTCTCTTCCGTTACGCATATACATTCCAAGCATTTCCCACTCCCTTATTGTAGGGTCATGGTTCACATCTTCCAATCAACTTGGAAGATGTGATTTACTTCCGGTTTCTTTCTCCTGGGCTATCCTTATGCTCCTCCCTCTTTCCCAGTTGCTGGTTTAACTATATAAATACCAGACAGTTCTGCACATTGTCAAAGCAAGAATATACAGTATTTGCAGCGTTGACAAGCACATTGCAACAATCTGGGTCCTCATTTTACCAACCTCGGAAGGATGGAAGGGTGAGTAACTTTGAGCTGCTCAGGATTAAACTGCTGACAGTTGGCAGAGTTCAATAGGTGGTTAATCATTTTACTCTTAAGTTCTTCATATGCTTAAAAAGAGAGAGACAGAACGAGAAAGAAATATATAACAGGGTATGGAACCACAAGGTCTTTTCATTCCCTTTCTTATTGTTTCATTTATTTTTTTTCTAGTTGAGAAACAATTGCACTGGGACCAGGAGACACAGTGAAACTATTACCCATCTGGTATGCTGAGAATATAGAATCAAAAGAAGCCGCTTTGCCACAACTTCTGAGAACAATGAAGTCACAAAGCTATACAATTTCATGGTATGTTAACCTTCTGAGGGAATTTGTGGCTGTCCAAGAATCATGCACACAGAGGAATCAGAAGAAAGATTGTATCACTTTTTCAGATGCCTTAAAAAGTCAGATTAAATCATATCACAAGCAGTGCAATTAAAATCTAGTTTATACAGAAGTTCAAGATCTCTGTGTTCTTTTTCCCCCCCTTTTTGATACATACTCGTGTGCATTTCACAAAAGGTTTATTAAAGCTCAGCTTTATACTAACACACTACTGTGTTTTATGACTGATTTGTTTGGCTATTGCTTTTAATTAAAAAATAAAAAATAAAGCGGTGACTGAACACCGATATATGACAACACTGATAATTAGAATTAGAATCACACTTACTAAATGTGTTTATGCAATATGTTAAAACTCTAGGGACTTGCATTGTTATTAAGCAAAGTTTTCTTTTCTATCTCAAAGATATCCCCAAGTTGACAAGTCTGAATCAAGGACATATTTACATTTATGTCATTCTTTCAACAATTATGAGGAAGTCTTCAGTTCATGCTTAAGATATAATCTGGAACCTTAAGGAATTGCAGAGCAACATGCTTCTCTGTTACTCGCTAAACTTATCTCTCAGACTTCCCACAAAGCGGAAAAAAGGTAAAGTTAATGAATTAAAGTTAATTTAATTTAATTAATTTAATTTAAAGCTAAAACAGACATTTAGGTTTCTATTTATGGAGGTCAGAGAGTGGCGTGGTGACCTAGCGATGAAGACACTCGCCTCCCATTTGTAAGGTAGCGGCAGGTGTCTTTTGATTAGAACCAGTGGTGGGATTCAGCCGGTTTGCACCGGTTCGGTAGAACCGGTTGCTAAATTTTGTTGAGTTTGGAGTACTGGCTGAATGCACACTGCTTCCGGAAGTCTTCCAACACTTTTGGAAGTCTTTTCTAGGCCTTGGAGGCCTGGAGGATGCCTCCCAGGCCTAGAACGGTCCACCGGAAGTGCATGATGTCACTTCTGGAAGTCCATTCTAGGCCTCAGAGGCCTATAGGAGGCCTCCCAGGCCTAGAATAGCCCACCGGAAGTGCATGGATGCTACTTCCAGAAGTCCATTCTAGGCCTCGGAGGCCCAGGCCTGCATTTACTCAGATAACCGGTTGTTTGGGAATTTGAATCCCACCACTGATTAGAGCTTAAAGAAAAAAAAATATCTGCTGTGAACTCTGTATGGTATCAGGAAGGGCATCCAGCCAACTAATGCTCAGCTCCATGAAGTTCACTCTGACTCTATCCAGAAATAAGAGATTACAGGGTCATAGAAACAGATGGGTTTTTTTTTTTATTAAAAAAACAATTATGGAGGTCAGAATACAAAGAGGAATGTTTTGGAAATATGCCTTATCCTTTGCATTTAATAACAATGTATCAATGATGGAGATAATAATTATTAAATGAAAGGTCTTAGCTAGGTTTTGACCTGGATCCAGAGTACTCAAAGTACCAACTGAGCCTTCAAAAAATGTCATTACCATTGTTTAATCTGCTAGCAGAACAATGCAGGACGAATGCCTGCTTAGTGGCAAAAATCAATATCAGCTTTTCATTATAACTGTAATATTCACAAAACGATGGTACAAAGTAAAATTAAAGTGATGAAATTATATTTCAAAAACCATAACATATTAAATCCACTGAATTATACTATCTTCAAGAACAGAGCAACAAAAACAATGAAGGCAAATAGAGAAGTGTAGATTTAATTCCAGCCCTGGATGAATAAAAAACACTTTTGTCTGACATTGCAATTGTTCTTCATATGTTTTATTTAGCCTCTAGCCCCCAATTAATTAAACCTTAACTCTCTCTTACAGTAAATTCACTAATTATAATAAATGGGTTAGCAGTTGTCCTGACCAGGTTAAACGGGAGAAGTGGAGGTTAAACTTCCTCCACTGACTAGAAAACATTGATCTGGACAGTCTCCAAAAAGAAGGCAAATTCTGTTTTCTTACAAGTATAAAAAAAAAGAATTCCAGATTTGTCATGTCTGTACTTTTCTGTGTTCATCTTTGTACCTATGGGATATTCC
>NW_015386465.1:3100364-3126106 GCF_001527695.2 Protobothrops mucrosquamatus
TGGGATATTCCCCCCCCCCCCCCCCCAGATATTGGTGATCACATCTATCCATGCCTTACTGGTGATTTCTAATTACTAATTATACGCAGCTCTTTCCAATTGATTTCCCTGACACACACACACCCTTCCCCCTCCTCCTGGATAATTATTAAACTTCTGCTTCCACCAGTGGATTTAATTCTGTGTCCATTACGGGTGGAGAATTTCTCTTCTGTTTAGTACTATGCTAAACAGGGGAGTTAAAACAAGAGAGAGAGAGAGAGAGAGAGATCTATATAAGAAATTCTGATTAAAATGTTTAAATCATTTCTGCTCCACCACCCTCAGTAACTAGTTCCAAACCATAGTGGCTGTCCTGGTTATGTTCCCAGCAGGTTATTAACAATTAATTAGCAATAGAACCCGAACACTATCAACTTTGCAATAGTAGACTAATTGTATGGCTTGTGGAGTGCTGCTACATTTTGCAAACAAATAGGAAGCTCTAGGGTGTTCTGCTTGGAGAGACTTGGAACAATTTGTAACTCAAGATTTTTTTTTTTTTTTAGGGAATTAATGAAGGACATATTATTTCATGCAGTGCAATGTAGGAAATTGCAGGATAGTTTAAAATTTCAGTTTTTGGAGGAGAAAACGATTGAAAGCTACAATCAGCTTGTGAGCTGAAAATATTTCGATATCCCTTTTATTGTTGGAGAAGGGAAGGGAAGGGAAAGGAAAGGAAAGGAAAGAAGGAGTAACAGAAGCAAAGGAAAAAATAATAGGTATAGTTAGAAATATTTTTGATCTATTATTTTTATCTATCTATCTATCTATCTATTTATCTGTCTGTCTGTCTGTCTGTCTGTCTGTCTGTCTGTCTGTCTGTCTGTCTGTCTATCTATCTATCTATCTATCTATCTATCTATCCAGTCTACTTAACTGACTACATACCTGCCATATTTATACAGGCAGTAAATGATCAGTTTTGAATGACTGTACCTTTAATTATAGCTTTTTAATAAAAAAATATTAACTTTATCAGTTTACAATATTATCAATCAATAATTATCCACGAGTCATTAGTAACTTTGAAACACAGACTCTTCTGCCAGCTGTTTTGCTTATTTTAACTTTCTCTCATCTTTCATGTTTGTAGAATCTGATCTTAGTAAATTTTAATGCAAACTATCCATTTGTATGTCTAGGAATTTGACCAAGCAATTTCCCATTAATTATTATTAATTGGTAGTGCCCTGGTTTTTAATAAAAAAGATAGTGTACTTTATAATTTGACAGTCATTCAACTAGAAAAATTGCCTAACTACAAGGACAAGTTATATTAAATTCCCTAGAGCTAAGCATTTTTCTACAGTATAACAAACTACGGCTACTTTGACTGTTATGTTAGATTGGCTATTTGTATTAAGTTATATTTGAAGAGAAAGCTGCTTTTGAAATAATGTGATGAAAAATGTTGCAAACCTGAAATGTTTTAAGCTTGAAGTTTACCATTTCAATTAGAAATATTCTGTGCCAGGTTCAAAAGAGAGGTTTTAAGTACTCCTGGAAGAATTCGATGTTTGAAACAGATATTTAAAGTTTAAAATAGTTCCAGATAGCTTTAAAAAAAAAAAAGTTTATTCTAGTAAGGTCATAATGATACATTTGGCCTTACTTTGCCTGTTTTCTGCTGAATTTAAAAGGTTTTGCATATTTCTGTTTTCAAACACTGTAAGCTATTTAGGTTATTGGAACAATCCTAACACTTTCAATAGAGGTAATAATGCAGGGTAAATTGTCATTCTTCATTTATTACCCAACTGAAATTTAAACTTATTTTAAGGAAAACAGATTAGCCTTCCATGTCTTCTTTAAGTCTCTTGTGAGAAGTATTTTTGAGAAATAGAAAGTGCTATTGCAAGTTTGAACTCACACATGTTCAATAGACATATGGTTTCTTTCCCCCACACAAACACACACAAAGAATGGAATTGTAAATGTGGAACCAAAAAAAGCATCAGGTCTACATGAAGAGACTCTACTGGATGGGAAGATGAGGACTTTCCCCCAAATAAATACCTATAAATGTAGTGATGGATATATCGTCTTCCATATGCTACGAAGAGGATAATTATGTATTGCACTAGTCTTACACAGCTTTTTTGTTCAATTCAAACACCCTAGGGAATGCTTCCTGCAGACATATTTTTTTTTTTAATCATTGAAGGAGAAGGAGAACCCCTTGGGAAATTCATTTTTGTTTCCCTTCTTGGTCATGTCAATGAATTTTATTGGTCCCATTTTTGGGATTTTTATTGTATTAAATTGGAAGGAAACCAGATAAAAACTGGTATGTGGGAGGAAGGAAGGAAGAAAGGAAGGAAGGAAGGAAGGAAGGAAGGAAGGAAGGAAGGAAGGAAGGAAGGAAGGAAGGCAGTGTTTAAGACAAAGGAATTAGAATGAAATACAAAAGAACTGGATGGGCAGGAAATGAGCCTGGAGATTAGCTGCTATTATAGAAGTATAGAAGTATTTTTTGTATTTTGTATTTGTACTTGTTTTAATATGCTGTGCACCGCCCTGAGTCCTGAGGGAGAAGGGCGGTATATAAATTAAATTATTATTATTATTATTATTATTATTATTATTATTATTATTATTATTATTATTATTATTATTATTATTATTATTATTATTATTATTATTATTATTATTATTATTATTATTGTTATATATATTTTTGTAATGCCTACACATCACTTCCTCTCTTTTGAACTAACAGATCTGACAGTCAGAACGGAAGAAGCTTCTTGGATGAGAAGCAAAAGTCTGGAAGGAGAAACAAAGGAAGTCCAGATTTATTTATTTATTTATTTTATTTATTAATTACATTTATATCCCGCCCTTCTCCTTGCGGACTCAGGGCAGCTGACAATTGGATAAAAAACTAACATATTATACATATTATACCTAATTAAAATTTGATTAAAAAGAAATATTTAAATATGTCAGATTAAAAGTAATTAAAACCCCTTTAAAATCCCTTAGGCCAGTCCCGCTAGCTGGAACAACCACGTCTTGAGGGCGCGGCGGAAGGAAGGGAGATCAGGGATCACCCTGATCTCTGGGGGCAGTTCGTTCCAGANTCCAGAGGGTGGGAGCTCCCACAGAGAAGGCCCTCCCCCTTGGGGTCGCCAGCCGGCACTGTCTGGCTGACGGCACCCTGAGGAGACCCACTCTGTGAGAGCGTACAGGTCGGTGGGGGGTAGTCTGTGGCAGGAGGCGGTCTCGAAGGTAACCAGGTCCGATGCCATGGAGCGCTTTAAAGATAATAGTCAACACCTTTTGAATGCCTTTTGAAAAATCTCTTTTGGGGCAACAATGCCCTTGATGACTGAGAATATCCGTACACTTTTCCATGTAGTTTCTGCCTTTCTTTCAGAACTATCCTTCCCTATCTACAGAATTGCTATTCCAATTTTTACCCAAATTTCCAGCACCTACCTACCTACCTACCTACCTTCCTTCCAGTCCCCCCCCCCTCCTCCTTCTCCCTGTTTCTCCTGGAAAAAAAGAAGGAGAATGTTTTATAACAGGGGTCTTCAAAAACTTGGCCCTTTTATGACTTGTGGACTTTGACTCCCAGAATTCCTCAGCCAGGCATGCTGGCCGAGGAATTCTGGGAGTCGAAGTCCACAAGTCATAAAAGGGCCAAGTTTGAAGACCCCTGCTTTATGGTATGGTACTGTATTTGGCCTCCATGTGTGAGAAGGCCAGTGGGTTGACATAAGCAGTTGCAAATTGGAAAACCTGTTGTTCAGGCAATAAATTTTAATTAGGAGTTAATTTGTGTACGTATAATTGTGACCCTGTCTCTTACAGGTGTGTGGATTCTAATAAATACACAACAAACACACATGTACACATCACATACATATATATTTATTGGATGAGACTGTATCTCAAGGATTGGTTTCAATCCTTTTAATAAGATTGGCAGCTTATAAATGCCAAGGAGTTTTGTTTGAATGTGTGTTTATGTAAACACATAAACAGTCATATATTTTGTTTTCTCTTTCTTTTGAGAGGTTCGTTTTAAAGTCATGGTTATTCTTGTTTTCTTTCTTTTCTTTTTTTTATAATTTTTTTTATAAATTTTTCAAATTAAACAACAAATAAAACAAATATGATGCATTTACTTAAAAAAAAAAAGATAATCCTGCTCAATACGTTTTCAGAGACGCTCGGCAGTCCCCGCCCTGCATCCACCCTCATTCACTTTCCTCTCCTTCCTCCCCCTAAACCCACAACCTCTCCTCTTTCCTCCTCCCTACATCCCATCTCCCTTCTTAACCACCTCATCAAATGCAGTTTGGGGTACCAGCCGAGCATCTCCTCTTTTTAATACAATTCCATTATTTACCTATAATATATAAATACATCAATTTTTATAATTTCTATCCCCTAATCCCCTTCTCCCCTCCCCCCCCGGACTTCCCAGAACTGAGTACAGGAATAATCACATAATAATCAAAGTCTAACCAAAACTACTCATTCATAATATAAACAAGTATAAACTTACTGTAACTCTAATATACAATAATCAACTTAACTATAAACTATATATATAAATTATATATAAAAATATTTATAAATAACAATAATTAATCAAAATGGTTATTCTTGTTTTCTTTTTTGCATCAGGATGGATGCAAAAAGATCTCTCACAATCTTACTGTATGTAGGCCAAGGGTTATCCATTCATTTATAATTGATAGCCGTCTTTTACTGTTTTACCATTTTATGATCATTATTTTTTTTTTAGTTATTGCTTTTATTGTTGTTGGGAGCCACCTAGAGATGCTCAAGATGTCTAACCATATAAATTCTTTAAATAAATAAATAAATAAATTTGCACTCCTAAAAAGATCTCTGTTCCCAGAAAACTTATAAAGGAGAAAAAGGAGTCAGCAAAAGAAAGAAAGAAAGAAAGAAAGAAAGAAAGAAAGAAAGAAAGAAAGAAAGAAAGGAAGGAAGGAAGGAAGGAAGGAAGGAAGGAAGGAAGAAAGAAAGAAAGAAAGAAAGAAAGAAAGAAAGAAAGAAAGAAAGAAAGAAAGAAAGAAAGAAAAGGAAAAGAGGAGACCGATAGTAATTCAGTATTAAATGCTCAGCTCCATCCGGTCGCCCTGTCTCTACCCCAAATTAAGAGATTACAGGGTCGCAAAAAGTGATTTTATTTTAGCTTGAATGACAGAATTTAAGAATGGCCTGAATTCGTAGAGTGTTTGCACTAATGGAACTCGTTTACGTATTTCATACCCGACAAGACATTCTGAAAAGGTACGGATTGCCATGTCAAATAATGTCATTTGCTTTGTGTCTACCTATTTTACATTCCTTGCAATAGGCACTTTGCAAACCCCAAACTGTCAGGGAATAGAGCGTACTTTCCCTTTGTAGTGTTGGGTCACGATATCTATTTCGGAGATACTTCACAGTTGTAAGATAAATTAAGGAAATAGTCCTTGTGTATAATGAGTCCTTGTCTTTGAATGAAGTTGCCCTCAGGGAAGACCATTATGTCATTTTGCAAAATCATTCTCAAAGCACAACTGAATGAAGGCTGAAGAGAGATATGCTCTTGAAAAAAAGAGACTTCAAATAGATCTTGTTCTGGTTTTTCTGTTAAGTATATGAGTATTTTCATATATAGATTTCTAGGTTCAGTCAATAGGTATATAGATATTTCTGTACATAGGTTCTAGGTTCTACCTATAAGTATACATGTATTTTTGTATATAAGTTCTAGATCCTACCTATAGGTCAGGGGTAGGCAACCTTGGCTCTTTTATGACTCGTGGACTTCAACTCCCAGGATTCCTGAGCCAGCATGGGGAAAACTTTGGCCCCTTCATGACTCGTGGACTTCAACTCCCAGAATTCCTGAGCCAGCATGGCTCAGCTTGGAAACCTCTCCCTTTCTCCTCAGCATGGCTGGCTCAGGAATTCTGGGAGTTGAAGTCCACGAGTCATAAAAGAGCCGAGGTTGCCTACCCCTGCTATAGGTATATAGGTACTTCCATATATACTCTAGGTTCTAGGCAGAACGGAGAAAGTAAACTCTACACAAATTATAAGGACACCAGTATTTGCATGAACTCCTGCGAGCAGACCACAACCTATACAAAGTTCTCTTGTCCATCAATTCATACACAACTGTAGTATTTACATGATTACCCCATCATGTAAATTCTGGTGTCCTTATAGTTTGTGTAGCTTTTACTTATAAGATTGGCTGTGCTGATCATTCATTCTATATTTTCAAGGGTTGGGATTATCATATTGGTAGTTATTCTTCTCCTCACATGGATTCCACTACCATTTATAATTTGTTGGATATCTTATTTCTGAGAGAGACAGCTTAATAGGATTTTGCTCTGGAGTTGTTTCAAGAGTACAGAACATTAAAAAAAAACCTAGAAAAAATAGAATCCTATGAAAAAGCACTACTTTGTGGTGCTCTAAAGCTTGTGAAGAAAAACCTTTAATACTGTGCTATTAATAATAATAATAACAACAACAAAACAACAACAACAACAACAACAACAACAACAACAACAACAATAATAATAATAATAATAATAATAATAATAATAATAATAATAATAATAATAATAATAATAATAATAATAATAATAATAATAATAATAAAGTTGGAAGGGACCGTGGAGGTCATCGAGTCCAACCCCCTGCTCAGGCAGGAAACCCTATACCATTTCAGACAAATGACTGTCCAGTCTCTTCTTAAAAACTTCCAGTGTTGGAGCATTCACAGCTTCTGGAGGCAGGTTGTTCCACTGGTTAATTGTTCTAACTGTCAGGAAGTTTCTCCTTAGTTCTAGGTTGCTTCTCTCCTTGATTAGTTTCCACCCGTTGCTTCTTGTCCTGCCTTCAGGCACTTTGGAGAATAGCTTGACTCCCTCTTCTTTGTGGCAGCCCCTGAGATATTGGAACGCTGCTACCCTGTCCCCCCTCATCCTTCTCTTAGTTGAACTAGACATACCCAATTCCAGCAGCCGTTCCGTATATGCTTTAGCCTCCAGTCCCTTAATCATCTTTGTTGCTCTTCTCTGTACTCTTTCTAGAGTCTCAACATCTTTTTTACATTGTGGTGACTAAAACCAGATGCAATATTCCAAGTGTGTCCTTACCTTTTTTTTAACATTCCAGTACACTGTTAAAACATGTCATTAATTTGTTCAAATGCTTCAAAATTTAAATGTGAAGGTTTTGTTTGATTCAGCTTAGTTTCATAGGATGCTCATTTTGTTTCTTCTTCCTGCTGATGGCGTTGATAACACTTGTTCTCGTCTCCTTATTTTAATGGCTTTAATTTAATGTGCATTGTTCTTGTTTATTAAAGCAGATTAATGAGTTTTCTAAATAAACAAGCGGGACCCATGAAAGAAAGCGAACGCATGAAAAATTAATGTGAACTATTTTGGAGCATTGTTCAAGTCAATTTGCTGTGACCTCCTTCATTCAACTGCTTCTCATTCCATTTTCCATTTTCTCCACAGCTGGTTAGAGAACGACAATTGTGATCCAACAATCTGCAGGGCACTAACTTTAGTACAGTGGCATAATACATCATGTTGCTATTTTACGCAGCTATAATACAGAGCTTACTGGATTAAAATTATGGCTGCTATTTTTGTTCTTTGCAGAGTTTTACAAGATATAGCATTAAGCAAACTTGGTGAAATTAATGTGTTGAAATAAATTGGATATATGTGTGTGTTTATGTATGCATATATACACATACACACAGGGAGAGACTTTAAAGGAATGTTCTTATTTAGGAGGATAATAAATTATAGTTCCCGGGAGTGAGTAAACTGAACAGGGGAGCTAATAGGAGTTTCTCAGTGGAATTCAGCAGAAGGATAAAGTAAAGGAGAAAAAAGAAAAATAGAATACAATACAATAGAATCTGGAAGGGATCTTGGAGGTCTTCTAGTCCAGCCCTCTGCTCAAACAGGAGAACCTATACCATTTCAGACAAGTGACTGTCTAGTCTCTTCTTAAAAATCTCCAGGGATGAAGCGCCTATGATTTCTGGAGGCAAGCTGTTCCACTGGTTAATTGTCCTCACTGTCAGGAAGTTTCTGCTTAATTTCAGGTTGCTTCTGTCTTTGATCAGTTTCCAACCATTGTTTCTCATCCTTCCCTCTGGTGCTTTGGAGAATAATTTGACCCCATCTTCTTTGTGACAGCCTTTCAAATACTAGAATACT
Organism: Protobothrops mucrosquamatus; assembly: GCF_001527695.2. NCBI lineage: Eukaryota > Metazoa > Chordata > Lepidosauria > Squamata > Viperidae > Protobothrops > Protobothrops mucrosquamatus. The sequence continues at coordinate 3,108,644 of NW_015386465.1, forward strand.
GCTATCATGTTACCCCTATTTCTTCTTGAAGAATGAAAGAAGAATTACTTTTTTTTAGGGATGGAGTTAGAAAACAATGGAATATTGTGGCTTCAAGCCTTTAGCGTTTCAGACTCCTTCTTTAACTCACAAAGGGTATATAGATAAGTGGAGGACTGAAAGAAACTTTTGACCGGATATAGCAGGGACACCAATACTCTTGTCTTTAAGACTGACCCATGAAAATTTGCTGCCTGCGGGAAAGGATGGAGACTTCTTTCCACCTCACATATTGCCTTTTTCCTCCACTGAGTTGAAGTTCTCTCCACTTACCCTTGAGTGGGAAGAAAAGTATGCCAGCATAAAAAGTTGATGTCCCCACTGCTAAACTCTTCTTTCTTCCAGAACTTATCACTTCTGCTGAATATTATCCTTTCATCATGTAGGGATAAAATGATTCTGCCAAGATCTAAAAAGGGAATTTAAACATCTGAGGGCTCAGATTCAATTCTCATCCATATTAGTTCTGGAAGGAAAAGTCCTAGAAAAGCAGAATATGAACAGATGAACAACTGGCTATTTCTTTCCAAGAAATTCCTGATCTGTCTTGCTGATGGTGGAGTAAGGTATGAGATGTGATTTAGAAAGTTGATTAGCTAATGTCCTGAGCTGAAATTTCACATAGCCCTGCTTCCACATTGTACCTTCTGACATAGTATGATATATAAATCCAGATAATTTTATTATATGGAAAATACGTAAGCCTGTTAGGACATAGTTATATCTAGATTGCTTGTAACCTGAAAAATGAAATATAGCACATTTGGCAAATAAGCCATATTATGCTGCCAAATACTTTACTCAATGGAAATTAGAGTTAGTATAGGAAGCCAAATTTGGTATGAGCCAATGTGCTTCATATCTTGGCACTTTTCAGTATCTCAACACATGGAATATTAATTTTCCTTATGTTGCAAGATGTTACATATCATAAGGAAATTTCATACCAGCCCTTATAAATGTTGGGAAGTGCAAATTGATTGAGTTTTCATCAAAATGGAATGATCTCCTTATTGGAGGCAGAATGTGGAGCTATCATTTGAAATTGTTGTTGTTGTTGTTGTTGTTGTTGTTGTTGTTGTTGTTATTATTATTATTATTATTATTATTATTATTATTATTATTATTATTATTATTATTACCTGTTCACAATCATGTGGAATCACAACTGCCAGTTCTTTAGCTGGTGTTGGCCTTTGTTCTTCCCAAGAACCTAGGAAGTCATAATATATCGAGGTAGTATATGTGTGGATCCTAGCAATAAAGCCTTTTGCAATTAACAGATGGAAATTTTGTTAATGTGCAGATTTTCTAACTGCTGTCCAAGTTTTTTTTGGTGGTGCAGTGTTTGGAATGCAATATTGCAGGTTAATTCAGCTCATTGCCAGGAGTTCGATTCTCACTGACTCAAGTGGACTCAGCCTTCCATCCTTCTGAGGTTGGTAAAATGAGGACCCAGATTGTTGGGGGGCAAGAGGCTGATTCTGTAAACCACTTAGAGAGGGCCTTAAAGCACTATGAAGCAGTATATAAGTCTAAGTATTATTATGACCTTATTAGATCATCATTTCAGATGTATTTCCTTACAAAACAGAAAAATGGTTAGGCAAAAAAAAAAAAAAATCAGGCCATGTAGGAACTACCTTCTACTTTCTGTCACGTTCCCCAATGAGCTTCTTGTGGGAGATTGGCAGGTAGCTCCTTCCTTCCTTCCTTCCTTCCTTCCTTCCTTCCTTCCTTCCTTCCTTCCTTCCTTCCTTCCTTCCTCTCTCCCTCCCTCTCTCTCTCCCTCCCTTCCATCTTTCTTCTTTCCTTCTTTCTTCTCTCCCCTCCATCTTCCAGTCTCCCTCTTCATCTTCCTTCCTTCCTTCCTTCCTTCCTTCCTTCCTTCCTTCCTTCCNTGTACTCTTAAACAAAACAAAAAGTGTTCTATATTTTACTCATTTCATATATCATAGATTTTTAAGTTTACTAGGTAGAACATCAAATTTTGTTCTCAGAGCTTCCATTGAGAAGAAATCTCAAAATATGCTTCCACTGACTGATTTTAGATTAATGATACTAGCTCATGGGGTCTTCGGTACTCTCTAAATTTGGTTCAATCAACTTCATAGAGCAATGATACTAGGCTAAGAATATTCTCTTCTTTGGGTATATTGGATGAATTTTCTCTCTTTCCACGTGAATTTGACATTTGGGCTCTACAGTTCTGCCTTTTCAGCTATGAATTAACTCTGACTTTGGTTCTAAGAATTTTGAAGCAACTCTTGTTTGCAATCTATAACATATATTATTTCACTGTTTTCCCTTTAGATCCATATCCGCTGCCACCCACAATCTGTCAAAATAAGTCAGTCGTGGCTTTTCCATAAGAGCTTTCATGCTTAAAAGAAGTCCTAATCTTGATGATTTTCAGGACTTCAGTGCTGAACGTTTGTATGGCATTTTATTGATTTTAAAAAAATGGTTCCTATTACCAGATAAAACTGTCTTGGTGATTTAAATTGACCATGCTATTTATCACTCTTAACCCACTACAAGATGATTAATAATATATAGACTTTTCTGAGCTTCTCTTTATTTGAGTAATTGGACAGCTGAATGAAAATGAGAAGCTGTTGTGTGACTTTTTGTTTGTACAGTGTCTTTCAGCCCCATTGAAATGGACAATCTATTAAGTAGCCCTGATATGCTCACCCTTGTTTTGATGGATGGATAGATATTATCAGGAAAAGGTGACTCCAGTTGAAGGAAGAACATTTTATATCATCTTGTATTCTCATAGATAAATGAAAAAAGTAATCAATCAATCAATCAGCAGTCAGTCAGTCAGTCAATCAATAAATCAATCAATCAATCAATTATGTCATCATATCAGGTATAACTCTTTTCAGAAAGGTATGCATAAAATGGTGGGACAACATTGTCCCATACTGCCTACAGCAGGGGTCTTCAAACGTGGCCCTTTTATGACTTGTGGACTTCAACTCCCAGAATTCCTCAGCCAGAGTGGCTGGCTGAGGAATTCTGGGAGTTGAAGTCCACAAGTCATAAAAGGGCCAAGTTTGAAGACCCCTGGCCTACAGCATGTTCTATCTGGAGTTTCTCTAAATCAGCCATGTCAAACTCGCGACGTCATGTGACGTCGCACGACGTATCGCGACTTTTCCCCCATTGCCAGTTTCATTGTGATGCATCCAGCCCATGGGCCGGCAGTTTGACATGCCTGCTCTAAATGATTTAAGGATACTGAGAAGGCATGGCTGTGCTATTACTTGTGTTAATGCAAGGGAACTACATCTTCACTTCTAATTTTGATTATTAGGTTGCAATAAGAACTCAGAGTGAGTTGGGTAGCTCTATAAATTTGTTAAATAAATCAATCAACATTAAACTAACAAACAAACCCTACTATTATTAATACACCAAACTGTCTATTGGGGCTGAATCTATGAAGATATGGAAATCTTATTTGGTCCCCAACTATCTAGATTTTAGACTGCATAGTAAAAAAAGCCCAAATTAGTACTCAATTAGAGCTGGGGAAAAAGTTATGAAAATCATACCCATTAAAAAAATAATGAAATAAAAAGGAAAAATTCCAGATACATTCTGGGCAACTCAAATCTATAGATTTTGTTATCAAAATATTTGCTTATGAAAACTTGGCCACTCTATCTTTCCAAATGATATATACTATTGAAGATGAGCACCTTATTCTCCTTCTCCAAAAAGATGACAACTAACCAAAGGGGGAAAAAAAAACATAAATTCAGAAACTTTTCCAAAATATATTTTTTTTAATGTTCAGTTCTTTACTATCTTGAAATATAGATGAAAAACAGAAACATCTCCCCATCCATTTCTTTAAGAAGATAGTTTGAAATAGAAAGTTTGGCTTTTGATTCTAATTAATATTAAAATATGTTGTATATATGCAGATTGGCAGACATCCTAGTCCTCATTAAAACAAAATTTGACAAACCTTTTTTTCACTGGGAGGCTGAAATAGAAGTACCAACCTGTTGCACAAGGTGGAAAAAAAGAGAAAATAACACGTAAAAATACTACCTCTCTTCAGATCTAGACGCAGAAAACATCCCATCTCCTACTGCAGCTTTAGTTTAAGAGACTAAATAGAATTATGCATTCAAGAAATTTACAAGCCTTTGCAGCTCTTCTTTTCTCCTTTAAGTCGCTTTGCACCCTTCAAATCTTTAAGATAGCTTACCAAACTCTCATTGAAGGAAGTTTTGGTACTCTAAACAAACACTTGCCCCTTCCAAAACTCATGAAGACTTCATTGGTCTCTGCAAATGAAAGTCTCACAGAATAGAATAGAGCTGGAAGGGACCTTGGAGGTCTTCTAGTCCAGCCCCTGCTCAAGCAGGAGAACCTATACCATCTCAGACAGGTGAATGTCCAGTCTCTTCTTAAAAATCTCCAGTGATGGAGCGCCCACGATTTCTGGGGGTAAGCTGTTCCACTGGTTGATTTTCCTCACTGTCAGGAAGTTTCTCCTTAAATCCAGGTTGCTTCTCTCCTTGATCAGTTTCCATCCATTGTTTCTTGTCCTTCCCTCTGGTGCTTTGGTGAACAATCTGACCCCCTCTTCTTTGTGGCAGCCCCTCAGATACTGGAACACTGCTATCATGTCTCCCTATTTCTTCTTTTCTTTAGACTGGCCAAACCCAAGTCCCACAGCCATTCTTCGTATGTTTTAGCCTCCAGGCCTTTGATCATCTTAGCTGCTCTCCTCTGAATTTTTTCTAAACTCTCAACATCTTTTTTGTGATATGGTGACCAAAATTGGCTGCAGTATTCCAGGTGTGGCCTTACTAGGGCTTTGTAAAGCGGTACTAGTACATGTTTGAGGATTCTCTCAAATTAAAGCCAACAGTGCTTTTTGAAAAGGCAACTGGACTCTATGTTTCTCCTTGAAGACATTTCACTTCTCATTCAAGAAGCTTCTTCCGTTCTGAACTGAATATAGTACTTTAACTATAAACAATCTGGATTCTTGACACGTTGCAAATAACGTAGAATCTGTCATATCTGGGGGTAGTAAGATGACACTTCTTTACCACCATATTTCTTTTAAAAATCTTTTAATGATGTGATATTCCATTCTTGATGCTCAACAAATCAACGCTTTAGACTTTTTATAAATCTTCTCTCAGTAATTTTAACTGAGGATTGAAGCAAAATAGTTTTGCTGTATAATTTTAGAGAGAGAAAAAAAAGTTGAATGAAAGTTTCTAATGCATTCTTATTCTTAATATGGCAACAGGCTTGTTATCACCATATTTACAGAATTAGGCTTTCAGAAAAGCTTAAAGGTTCTTTAACCTCCTAATTGTCAGCAAATATGAAAAAAAGAAGACAGACAATGGTCCAAATCATTCTTTGCAAAGTCTAAAATGCAAGCTGCCATCTTAACCTTTTTGCCAGCAGATTCATTTAACGGTAATAAATGATGCTGTTTTGTGCAATTTAGAACATATTTGTTTGTGAAACTAGGGCAACAATCTTCTTAACGTGGTATTTGTCTTCCTTTATCTTGAAAACAATTCCCTCTGTTATTTATTATTACAGGTACATCTTACTTCTGACAAGAATATCCTTAAGCAAGGTTAGTACTTTTGATAAATCACAATTAATTTTGCCTAACAGGACACAGGGAATTGCCACTCAAAATTCTGTGAATTAAATTATATACCCATCTGGAACACTAGCAATTATGTAGAAGCTTCAACTACAATTCATAGCACTGTCCTTCAGCTTGGCTAAAGATGGATTATATTATCTGAAAGAAAGCAGAGCAGGATCATCTGGTAAGAAATAAATCTAGACATGTTTCAGGAGTGAGACTTCACACATCTGAAACAGCTCCTCCTGTGTGTTGGCCTGAACCCAGATATATGAGAACGTGGATAGGATCACCCCCTATAATCAAAAATGACTAGCAAAGTAAAATCCACAGGGACTCCATTACCTTTACTTGTATCATGTGCAATTCTCTTTCCTTGGGTTTTTCTGTGGTTTAAGTATTCTAGTTTTTTAGAATAGAATAGAATAGAATAGAATAGAATAGAATAGAATAGAATAGAATAGAATAGAATTAAGGAATGGAATGGAATGGAATGGAATGGAATAGAATAGAATAGAATAGAATAGAATAGAATAGAAGAGAAGAGAAGAGAAGAGAAGAGAAGAGAAGAGAAGAGAAGAGAAGAGAATAGAGCTGGAAGGGACCTTGGAGGTCTTCTAGTCCAGCCTCAAGCAGGAGGACCTATACCATCTCAGACAGGTGATTGTCCAGTCTCTTCAACTTCCATTGATGGAGTGCCCATGATTTCTGGAGGCAAGCTGTTTTACTGGTTGATTGTCCTCACTATCAGGAAGTTTCTCCTTAATTCCAGGTTGCTTTTTTCAGCTTCCAACCATTGTTTCTCATCCTTTTCTCTGGTGCTCTGGTGAACAACCTGCCCCCCTCTTCTTTGTGGCAGCCCCTCAGATACTGGAATACTGCTATCATGTCTCCCTTATTTCTTCTTTTCTTTAGATTGGCCAAACCCAAGTCCCACAGTCGCTTTTCGTAAGTTTTGGTCTCCAGGCTTTTGGTCATCTTAGTTGCTCTTCTCTGAATTTTTTACCAGACTCTCAACATCTTCTTTGTGACATGGTGACCAAAATTGGCTGCAGTATTTGAGGTGTGGTCTTACTTGGGCTTTATAAAGTGGTACTAATACTTTGCGTGATCTTGATTCTATGCCTCTAATTATACAACCCAGGATTGTATTAGCTTTTTTGGCTGCTGCTGCACACTGCTGGCTCATAGTCAAGTGATCGTCCACCAAGACTCCAAGGTCCTTCTCACAGTTACTGTTTTTAAGCCAGGTCTTGCCCAATCTGTATTTTAAATTAAATATTTCATGGTATATCCAGAAGTTATTTTGTTTCTCTAACAAATGACTTACAGGATTGGTTTACTGTTATTCTCTCTAACTTCATGGGACAGAAGGGATAGAATCAAGATCACGTGAAGTATTAATACCACTTTATAATGCCTTGGTAAGGCCACACTTGGAATACTGCATCCAGTTTTGGTCACCACGATGTAAAAAAGATGTTGAGACTCTAGAAAGAGTACAGAGAAGAGCAACAAAGATGATTAGGGGACTGGAGGCTAAAACATATGAGGAACGGTTACTGGAATTGGGTATGTCTAGTTTAATGAAGAGAAGAACGAGGGGGGACATGATAGCAGTGTTCCAATATCTCAGGGGCTGCCACAAAGAAGAGGGAGTCAAGCTATTCTCCAAGGCGCCTGAAGGCAGGACGAGAAGCAACGGGTGGAAACTGATCAAGGAGAGAAGCAACTTAGAACTAAGGAGAAACTTCCTGACAGTTAGAACAATTAATCAGTGGAACAACCTGCCTCCAGAAGTGGTGAATGCTCCAACCCTGGAAGTTTTTAAGAAGAAACTGGACAGCCATTTGTCTGAAATGGTATAGGGTTTCCTGCCTGAGCAGGGGGTTGGACTAGATGACCTCCAAGGTCCCTTCCAACTTTATCATTATTATTATGATTATTTGCAGCTTTCTCATATATTATGCCCCCACTCTTCTGTCTAGAACCTTCAGCTACCAAACTTTAAAAGGTCTCTTTCTGGAAGCCTTAAATTCTTTCTTCCAAGCTTTGAAACCTTGTCTCCTCTCACACAGATGTTCAATGATTTACTGAGCAACACTTTCAACCTCAGTTTTTCCTCTTTCCTCCTAACAGCTGCTAAAATAACTTCTAGTAGCATCATATCTTTTTTTTTTTTAAAAAAAAAACCTTCTAAGTCAACCTCTCACCTTCTGGAAAGGTAAAGTGCATACATGCATTTGTTGTGTCTTAGGGGCGATGTGACAAAGATGAGCTTTGATGCCTGATGGCGCTGAAGTATCTTGTGACATTTCGGGAAGAAAAAAGGGAGGGCAGAAAATACTGACTTTGGAATGACTTTGCTTGTCTATGAGTCAACTTTGTTCTTGCTTTCTGTGCCACATCTTTTCAACGTTCTTTTTTTTTTCACATAGCTTTTTCTTTCCGCAAAAAAAAATCTATATATTAACAGAAAGAGTAATTTCTTCCTTTTATTGCCATTCTATCATTATAGAATGATAGAATCGCCATATAGGAAGCCTGGCTTTCTGATGGCGATTCTATCAATCACCATATAGAACTTTGCCCGGCATACCAAACACTTAAGATATGGGAAAAACAACACCATAGCTCACAACAAAGGCAATTTGCACACACCCCACAAGATCAGAGGAAAGGGGGGATGGAGGAGATAGCCCATTTGTGCGATAACGAACTCACAACATATCCTACAAGGGGAACAGAGAAGAGACAAAAAACACCCACCATAGACACCCCAAATACGCACACCCCAATCCACCCCACAACAAGGAGAAATAATGACGGGTGCAAATGACATGGATGGCTGGATGACAACCCACGGGACACCTGCACCACGACCCCCGCTAACAAGAGGGGGGACGAGACACTCCACTGATGACTACAAAAAAGAGATCCATGAGCAAATGATGGAAAGCCACGCCATGGGACCCTGCACGCACGCAAGAAGGGCAAAAGAACTAGCAAACAATGAAGGGGGACTGAAAAACCCAATGCCCCTGAGCACACATGTGCACAACCCCATCAAGGAAGATCAGATGGATCCCAGAATAGAACCAAAAAAAGGATAAGTGTAAGCGAGCGAAAGCAACCTGCGTATGCTAGCAGAAAGAAAGTGATTGAGCCCAGGAAAAAGAAAATAGTAACCTCGGAAGAGACCAACACAGCAAGAGACGCGTGCCCTTTAAGAACAAACCACGTAGAGAAAACGGACGGACCGATGACTAGATCAAGAAGCCGGGCGCAGAACCGTCCAGCAATATAAAAAGGACTTCCAGTAATCTTGTATGATGCTCTGATGATGTCAGCAGTGTTGGCCGACGAAAGCTTAGCTTTAGCTTTTGTATTAAACAGTTTTTGTTTTAATATTATCCTGGTGCTCGGACTATTTTATTTCTAATATATATATATTTGATGTTTCGATGAGGTCCCACTCGTCATCTTCAGGCTGGGGTCTTCGGCTTCGTGCTTGTGTGAGCAAAGTGTGATCAGAGCTGCACAAACACGAAGCCGAAGACCCCAGCCTGAAGATGACGAGTGGGACCTCGTCGAAACGTTGCCAAGATACTCTCAACCTTACACGGGAAAAGACCCGAATACGCCAAGACCTGCATATATATATATACACACACACACACTTTTCTGAAATTCATATTGTTAAATCCTTCATATTTATAACAGCAGCATCTGCTCTAAAGTCAAAAACATAAGCCATTTATTGAAGGAGACATAAGCTGAAATGAGTTTTCAAAATAAGAAGTAAAACAGAGGAAGACACAAAAAGTTGGATCTTTCTATCCAACATAATACAATGAAGATTTAAATTTTAAATCCAATCATTTTTATTACTTTTCTTTATGTCTCTCAGAATTTCCCAGAAGTTTCCTGAGAAAAGAATCTGAAAGCTGGTCTCAGTTGTATACAGTTGTCTACAACTTTTTATCCTAGCATCCTTTAATGTTTTTTTCCTCCCTCCGTTAATTCATTTTCCCTATAAAACAAAAACGGGACAGTTAATTTCTAATCAGATATACAGTACTAACTTACATTTGATCAAGCCACAAAGTTTTGCCTTTCCCTGTATGTGGTGAAGAAGAATGGAATAATACAGGTAATCCTCAATTTATAATTGAGCCCCGAATTTATGTTGTTAAGTGAGACATTTGTTAAGTGAAGTTTGCCCCATTTTTATGACCTTTATTGTCACAGTTGTTAAGTTACTGCTAACCTAGTAACATTAGTCAGTTTCCAACCATTGTTTCTTGTCCTGCCCTCTGGTGCTTTGGAGAATAATTTGACCCCCTCTTCTTTGTGGCAGCCCCTCAAATACTGGAATGCTGCTTTCATGTCACCCCTATTTCTTATTTTCTTTATACTAGCCAAACCCAAGTCCTGCAGCCCTTTTTCATATGTTTTAGTCTCCAGGCCTTTGATCATCTTAGTTGCTCTTCTCTGAATTTTTTCCAAGGTTTCAACATCTTTTTTGTAGTATGGCGACCAAAATTGGTTGCAGTATTCCAGGTGTGGTCTCACTAGGACTGTTAGTTATTGTTAAGTTAGTAACTTAAGTGAATCTGACTTCCTCATTGATTTTGCTCATCAGAAGATTGCAAAAGGGGATCCCACGACACTGGGACATGATAACTGTCATAAATACCAGTCAGTTGCCAAGGGTCTGAAGTTTGATCACATGACCATGGGGATGCTGCAACTGTTGTGTGAAAAAAAATGGCCACACGTCACTTTTTTCAGTGCCATTGTAACTTAAAACAGTCACCAAACAATCTGTTGTAAGTCAAGCAGTACCTGTACTTTAAACCTAAGTGTTAATTGACATTGCAGAACGCCTTGCCAAACCTCTCTTTTAAAAAAATTTTTTTTATTGATTTTCTAATTTCATATTTAAATATTTGAAAAGCAACGTGGTGGCTGAGTTGGTCAATAATTCAATAACATACAAATATCTTTAGTACAGATCTCAAAAAAATTTACATTTACATTTCCTCTCTTTTCCCTTTAATATTTACTGTCTCATATTTGAATTAATACAATTCTTATTATATCGATTAAATAAAAATAACTTTCTTCCATTTATCTATATTTTTTGTTTATACATATCCTCGTTGTTTTAACGTTCAATATTTTTAGACAATCAATGTCCTGATTAATTTTTCCCAATTTTTAATTTCCCATTCATGTTTACGCTTAGCGTTTAGTATGTATAATTTCCAAGTTTTAAATAATCCCAATTCCCTTTATCACAATTCATCACAAGATCTAATGTTCAGGATACACATCTTATCATTTGATCTTGTGAAGTAAATCTTATTTGTTGCACCTCTTCATCTTATAACCAAGGGGATGATTGTAGAAAACTATGTTTGTTGACATTCAAAGGAAGTCTTTGGTGAAATTTGCACTGACCATTGCAAACCTGAAATATGTTCATTATTTTCTGTTAACTAAATTTATACCCAGTCCCTGCATGGTTTAATGACTAACATAGCTCTTCTTTAATGTTTTTAGTACAGTGCCAAATAATTTAGCAATGAATAAGGCTCTAGTTATTTACCAGGGTACCCTTTTGCCTATTCAAAATGAAATTTATGGTGGCAGTAGTAGCCAAGTTCATTAATGGAATGAACAAATATACATGAGATACGTTTAAAACAACAAGCAAATTTGGGTTCAAATGGATGACCTAATTAAAACTATATAAGGAAAATTCTTCCCAAGCAATAACCTATAGATTCCAGGAATAATTATGAAGAAATATGGCTCTGTTGTCGACTTAGACCATTTGCCCCAGGTTCCTATGTGTTTCTCATTCTCTGGTTCTTACTGTATTCCTGCTGCTCCTTCTTTTAAAAAACGGGTCTGCAGTCACTTTTCTTTTTAGAAAAAGAAAATCCAGGCTATTCTAACTTAAAGGAAAATCAAAATGGTTGTTGTTTGGAAAGACAGTAACTGACACTGAAGCTCAAATACTTTAGGCACCTAATGAGAAAAAGGACTCATTGGAAAGTACTGTGTTGTTGGCAAAGATGGAAGGCAAAAGAAGAAGGGGATGGCAGAGGATGAGATGGTTAAACAGTGTGTCATCAATACAATGAACATGAATTTGGGCAAACTTCAGGAGACAGTGGGAGATGGGGGGGCTGTTGGACTAGGGCCTACGGGGTCATGAAGCATCAGATGCAACTTAGCAACTGAACAACAAAATTCTAGCTTATAATTCAGAAACCCAATTCTCTATTTCGTTTTCTTCTTTTTTCTTCTCTTTTGAATAAAATCTATCTATCTATCTATCTATCTATCTATCTATCTATCTATCTATCTATCTATCTATCTATCCATCCATCCATCCATCCATCCATCCATCCATCCATCCACCCACCTTTAAAATAAGCTGATTTTATAGAAGTTGTAAAATGAAACCAACAATTTCAGGAAAAGAGGTGTGAATTTTGGGAAGCAATTTAAAGAACAGATCAATTCAGCCAGAATTAGTGGAATATTTTAGCAGAGTATATTCTCAAATTACATAGAAGAAGAGGGAGGAAATAGTAGTGAACAAAATAATGGGCTTTATGTATCTGAAAAAGCAAAGCAGAATCAGTCCTGGCGAAATCCTGGAATACAAACTAAATTGGAAAAAAATGACAGGCAGACAGACAGACAGGCATTGTTGTTGTTGTTGTTAGTTGCGAAGTCATGTCCAACCCATCACGACCCCATGGACAACGTTCCTCCAGCCCTTCCTGTCCTCTACCATCTTCTGGAGTCCATTTAAGCTCATGCCTACTGCTTCAGTGACTCCATCCAGCCCCCTCATTCTCTGTCATCCCCTTCTTCTATTGCCCTCCATCTTTCCCAGCATTAGGCTCTTCTCCAGTCAGTCCTTCCTTCTCATTAGGTGGCCAAAGTACTTGAGTTTCAACTTCAGGATCTGGCCTTCTAAAGAGCAGTCAGGATTGATCTCCTCTAGGACTGTCTGGTTTGAACGCCTTGCAGTCCAGTCTAAGACAGACATAGACATAGACATAGACATAGACATAGACATAGACATAGACATAGACATAGACATAGACATAGACATAGACATAGATAGAGGGATGGATAGACCATGCAAATAATTACTGCATTGTTTTTATGAAAAATGACATGATGTCACTAAAACTCAGGTGAAAGCAGACATTACTGTTTTTATGCACACAAAACCATCTTGACCACAATTTCTTAAGAGATTCCTCATATCCCTGAGTTATCAGTGGAGGTCATAAAATGGTAGGAGACTGTGAGTAGAGATACTGCATTTTTAAGTATAGATATGTTGAAGGATGCAAAAAAAACAGTGGTAGCTTGGGAGGGGGGGAACATGTCAAAGTGATTAAAAACAGTGTTGTGTAGTTCCAGAATACCCTGCCCCCTTTGCATATGTGTTGTGAGATGGAGCCTGAAGCTCAACTGTAACACACTGGTTTCATAATTTTGATACACATTCTCTGTTGCACAAACCAAGGCATTTACACAAATGGAAAGTGTGAGTCCCAATAAAAGGGAGAACTTTTCAGCTGAAATGGGTGCAGTTAATATAGACATTCTACATTCAAGTTAGACCTACTCTACAATGTAAATAGACATAATGAATTTTCAAGAAGAACATAAAATATTAGCTAAATTTATTGGATGGAATACTCTGCACATTTTGCATCTCAGCTTTAATTCTTCACCAGATATATTTGTCCCAGTGACCATTACAGCTTAGTATTTTCAAAATATCCTTTATCTATCAGCTAATCCTTCTTCATTATTTTTGGAAGTCTCTATTGAACTAAACTCGTGCTTTCCTGGATTGATTAGATAATACTTTTTCTGAGTAGATATGGTTTACCCTTCAACTTTGAGTCCTCCGAACACTGAAGATATTCATCTTTTACACAAAACAATGTCACCCTAGACATATGGCCTGTATGATTTAATGACACCTAAAGTTTTTTTTTTACGGTCGGTTCACACAGCTTTACTTTTAAATGTTGCACAATCAAGTTACCAAAAAAAATGATGTATATCCACAAGTCAACAAATTAGATTTTAAACTTTCAAACAGATAAAAGAAGAAGAAGAAGGAACTTCCCTCAAACAATATAATTTGTTTCAATCCCCACTTCTAGCTGAAGTATGGAGTCATCAGTTGGTTTGAATGAGTGTTATGGGAGGGCTTAATTAGGCTAAACATAATAGGAAGGCCAGCCTTCAAGAGAAGGATAAAAGAATATCAAATGAAGAGAAAAGCAGCATTCAGGATTTTGAGGAGCTTATAAATCTATATTAATCTCTCTCCGTTAGTTGTTCTGGTTTAGCTTCTCGGTCATGTAAATGCAGGCATTAACAATAAAAGAGAGCTACTTTGTTCTCGTGAGATGATTGGTGCCAAGAAAATTGCTCCGCATTGTTTAAATGGGCAATCAAAAATCCACCGGGAACTGCATCGGTCTTAAACAGTTAATGTATGGCAAAGCTTCGGAACACAGACAGAGGCAAATGAGCACAGTTAACTTAGGGAAGAAATACAAATGAAGAAGAGATCTTTGGGAAGGATGGCCTGGTAATATGGTTTATTTATTTCTTCTTTCATTGAAGTTTCTTAATTAACTATCATTGGGCTGAGGTTTCGTGACATTGTCACCATTCTCCCCCCCCCCCCCCCAGATTCTGGTCTCTCAGATACCAATGTCTTCTCTCTTGGGAAAATTATAAATTATGCAAAAGAAGTTTTACAACCACTCTTTGGATTCTATCCTAACTACACGGCCTACCACTGAATTTACAAACAAACCAGTGCGTACATCATTTAATTCTTTCCCTTCTAAAAAGCCACCGCATGCATTACGCCTCATCTTACTAAACTCGATGTCACATCTTCATTAGGAATTAGAATGCTGGCATGGTTTCATTGAGGAAAGCAAAAAAAAAAAAAGGAAGAAAGAAAGACATTTAGCAAGAAGCTTAGGCTGCGAGAACAACTGTGGTGGCAAAAAGTTTCCAAGTTATGCCTTCTCCAAGTTATGTCTTCTTCTCCGTCAGGTAATGTTTCCTGACTTCTCCAATATGATTATGGTGAAGACTGCTCACTTTTTGTTATGGAATGTGCGTCTGGTAAATTTGGATAGGAATCTTGGTGTCATGTGTCTGACTAATGAAACACTTCAAAGAACTTTCAGGCATGGTTTAACCTAAAAAGCCTTTATTAGTGTAAAAGGAGTGTCAGCACGGCATGGTGAATGCCAAGATCTGAATTTCCCTTCCTTTGCACATAACATTCCAGGCATTTCCCCTCCCCTATTTTGGGGTCATGATTCTCATCTTCCAATTAACCTGGAGGGCAAAGATTCACTTCCGTTCCCTTCCGAGGGCTTTTCTCTCCTCTCTCATTCTCATCTGAATTAACTCTAAAAGTACCAGACAGTTCTGCATATTTTGTCAAAGCAAGAATATTCAATATTAGCAGTGTTGACACTTGGCAGCACAGACTTTGCCCAGGGAGTAAATTTCATTGCAAAGAAGCCCAAATTAAGAGATTGCATGGTCCTGAACTGGATGAGGGAGGCAAGGAGGAAGTGATTTAGGTTTAGACCAGTGGTGGCGAACCTATGGCACGCATGCCAGAGATGGCACTCAGAGCTCTCTCTGTGGGCACACGTGCCATTGCCCCAGCCCCACCTCCCCCACGACCCCCTCCTTACCATCAGCCCCCCTGGATGAGAGTCGCCCCTGAGCGTGGCTCACATGGAGCAGAGGCAGTGTAGACAAGACTCTGCCCTCATGCCCCATCCTGCACAGTTGATGCTGTGGGGACCGGGCAGAGGGCATGGCCGCCATGGCGCTGCTGAGTTGCCTGGGCGATCTGCATCAGGCCCTGGAGGGAGGGAGTGGCCCTGCGGGCAGGTGGGGTGGGGGATGAGGTGGGGGCGGGACAGGGGGCGGAGAAGGGGCGGGGCCAGTTTTGGGGCACTCGGTCTCTAAAATGTTCGCCATCACTGGTTTAGACTGTAGAACAGTGATGGCGAACCTTTTACAGACCGAGTGCCCAAATGGCAACCCAAAACCCACTTATGTATCATCAGGTGCTGGGTGGGCATGCCCCATTGGGTGGGTGTGGCCAATTGGGTAGACATGGCCCAATGGGTGGGCATGGCTGCAGTGGTAATGGCAGGCTGGGTGGGACTAAAAAGTTCAATCAATCAATTCCAACTTTGCAAGATCTTTTTTTTCCTGTGAGAAGTTGAATTTGATTGATTGATTGAACCTTTTTTTTTTTGAACACGGCGGCGGAGGCCTAAAGCGAAAAGGTTTTATAAAACCCAGCTGCAGGCCTAGGACTGGGGTGATGGTGTGTGTGGTCACAGAGCGGGCTCTGTATGCCACCTGTGACACCCGTGCCATAGGTTCGCCACCACGGCTCTAGAATCTCTCAGGATAAGTCTAGTAGGTTAGGAGGTTATAGTACCTCTTTAGTTTGACAAGATTCTGTACATTAAGTACAAGAAAATAAAAAAATTGGACTTAGATGGATTTCATTGTGTCATCTTTGGGCTTGAGCAGGGCCTTCCCATCAATATGTAGGATCTTTGGAGTAAAGAGATCAAAGCTTAAGTGAGTTGGTATTTCCTAACAAGAATAATACTCTAAGATTAGATCATGTAATCCAAGGCACTATCAAGTGTTTTTATACCCCAAATCCTCCTAATCTCTCTCAATCCAGTTTTCTCTTATTCTTTCTAAACCACATGTTTTCTGTGCTAGTAGGCCAAAAAAAATACATGATATAATGTCATCTCCTTTTACAATGGGAAAATCGGGGATGGATGATTAAAATGCTATAATGCTATAACTGGTAATAATATTTTATCACTGTACTGAGAAAAGTCATGGGTAGTCTTTCAGCTGATGGAAGTTAGGTAAGCTTTCTAGGTAACTTTCAATGATGTTGAGGATACCCATCTCCCTGACCATAGAATCAAGATCACATGAATTATTAGTACCACTTTATAAAACCCTAGTGAGACCACACCTGGAATACTGCAGCCAATTTTGGTCACCATATCACAAAAAAGATGTTGAGAGTTTGGAAAAAAATCAGAAAAAAGCAACTAAGATGATCCAAGGCCTGGAGACTAGAATATATGAAGAACGGCTATGGGACTTGGGTTTGGCTAGACTAAAGAAAAGAAGAAATAGGGGAGAGATGATAGCAGTCTTCCAGTAACTGAGGGCTGCCAAGGAAGTGGGGGTCACGTTGTTCACCAGAGGATAAAAAAACAATGGTTGGAAACTGAACTAAGAGAGAAGCAACCTGGAATTAAGGAGAAACTTTCTGACAGTGAGGACAATCAACCAGTGAAACACCTTGCCTTCAGAAATCATGGGTGCTCCATCACTGGAGATTTTTAAGAAGTGGCTAGACAATCATCTGTCTGAGATGGTATAGGTTCTCCTGCTTGAGCAGGGGGGTGGACTAGAAGACCTCCAAATTTATTTATTTTATTTATTTATTTGTTTAGATTTATATACCGCCCTTCTCCCGAAGGACTCAGGGCGGTGCACAGCATATTAAAAACAAGTAACAATAAAATACCAAAAAAAATTAATAAATACCAAAATAAAAACCCCTCTAAGACCAAATTAAAAGCCAAATATTAGTAGCTGTGTCGTAATTAAAATTATATTAA
>NW_015386465.1:3126821-3176035 GCF_001527695.2 Protobothrops mucrosquamatus
AATACAGACTGCGTGCGGTCGGTGAGGAAGGAGGAGAACCACCGCATAACGGTGCCTCCCACTCCTAACTCACCGAGGCGCCGCAGCATGATACCGTGGTCTACAGTATCAAAAGCCGCTGAGAGGTCCAAAAGAACAAGGACAGAGGAGTAACCTCTGTCCCGGGCCCTCCAGAGATCATTAACCAACGCGACCAATGCCGTTTCCGTGCTGTGTCCCGGCCTGAAGCCCGACTGGTATGGGTCTTCCAGCTCTGTTCTGTTCTGTTCTGTTCTGTTCTGTTCTGTTCTGTTCTATTCTGTTCTATTCTGTTCTATTCTGTTCTATTCCATGTACAGTGGTGGGATTCAGCCAGTTTGCACCAGTTTGGCAGAACCGGTAGCTATTTTTTTGTTGCCCAGGCCCAGAATGGACTTCCATAAGCGGCATCCATACAGAGAACCGGTTGTTCGAATCCCACCGCTGGACATTTATATTCACCTTCATTCATGAGATACCTTTCCATTCAAAGATCAGTTGAGGTACCAGACCATAGAACGAGGCTAAGGAGAAAATCTGCAGAAAAATGATGATAAAACAACCTGACACTTTTAGAAGTCTTGGCTGTGATTTCATTACACCTCACACAATAGGTAATGATGCACTATCAATAAGAGTCATTTTTCTTAAAAATGTACAAAAAATTACAGAAGTTGCTCAATCAATAACTTTAGATATTGAAATATTTAAATCACGTTTGTAGAGAAATTTCTATACAGTCTAAAAGACTAAATATCATCCCAAGGATTCTTTTTCAATTGATGATTCTTTAGGCATCTCTTATTTTCTTTAATCAGGTCTATTAGTTGCACAATGTTGCTTTGTCGGCTAATTTCGGTCAAAAACTAAATTTGTTCTTAGTGTTTTCAAATAAACTGGAGACTACTTATCAATAGGATTCGTTCATGCTATTTTAGCAAATGGCAAGCTTAAAAATCATTTTTAGGATTCTTGTTAGCTTTTTAAAAAAAAATCAGTAAAAGGAATAGAAAAACAAATTTAGGAAGCAATAGACCGTTCAGGCATAAATTCTACAAATAGCCATGCTTGACCAAATCCATGGTATGCATGCCGTAATTAAACAATGACTAACATGTAATTTCCCAGAGAGGTACAATAAAGTAATTTAAAATGCGGTATAGCTGCAAAAGCACAATCTGACAATTAGCCTGAAAACAATAATAAAGAGTTCTTTCAGATGTCAATAAGCTCGGGCCAAAATTGCAAAGCAAAGCAAACTAACTACTTGCAACTTTTATTCTGAAAATGTTTCCAAATATTATTCCTCCTCCTCCTCCTCCTCCTCCTCCTCCTCCTCCTCGCTTTCAAAAGTTGTGGATGTTCCATCACTGGAGGCTCTCAAGAAGATGGACAACCATCTGTCTGAAATAGTACAAGGTCTCCTGCTTGTGCAGTGGGTTGACCTAGATGACCTCCAAGGTCCCTTCCAACTTTACTACTACTACTACTACTACTACTACTACTACTACTACTACTACTACTACTACTATTATTATTATTATTATTATTATTATTATTATTATTAATCAAAACCACATTTAAACCACATATTGGCTTATGGCAAAGTGCACAATCTTTACAAGAACTGGGTTCAAAACCACAGAACTTTTATTAAATAATGTATTGATATTATTATTATTATTATTATTATTATTATTATTATTATTATTATTATTATTATTATTATTATTATTATTTCAAAAAGGGGTGCTTCGTTGGTCTTAACTGGGTAATTGCAAGTGTGGCAACACTTTCAAATGCATGAGGACAGTGTGAGTTAATTCCTATTCAATTACAACAAAAGTTCAGCACTGCCATTTATCACCTGTTACCTTTTTAAAGAAATTAATTGTAAAATAATAATTGCTTCATTTTTTAGTCCATTAGGAATGATTAATGAATTCATTCTTCCTCTCTCTTTCAACGCTATGCCCTGTATTGGAGAAACAATTCACAAGCTGACAGCTTCAGTCAAATCCATACCTTTTTCATGCCTTTATTCAAAGTTCCCTAAATGTCACTTAACTGAGGCGGTTATATTGGCAACTTTTATAGCCAAAATTATTTGCCCATTAATGCTGAGCGAGGAAGGGAACTACTTGCCTTCATTAAAACCAACTTATTCTTTTTTTTCCAGATTTCTCAGTCACTGTTCAGTAGAGGTTTTCAAGTCAGAAAGGGTCCAATTCAAACATTTTCCAAAGTGTGTGTTGGATTAAGTTATATTACATCTTCATATATGGGGTAACTAAGTCTTATCAGCTAAATCAAAATACTAGAAATATTATTTATTTTTTTTAAAAAGGAAAGGAAATAAAAATGACTTTCAACCCGACATTGAAGGAGGAATGGATTGACACAAATGAATTGCCTGACACACTTTGACAAATGCCTTAATCAGAGATGGTTATAATTGCTAAAAGAATGATGTGTGTATGTATACTAGGCAATTCCAAAGCAGACTGGAGGAAATTTAGAAAAAGGCTTTTCATTTGCGGAATCCTTTGTGATCCCTGACCTTGGTTGCTCAAACAAGTTCAAAAAGTCCCAAGGACTTCACAATTCAGTTCTGAGCTACATAGATTGTCTTCTATTGGAAGTTTTTATTTGTCTAAAGTGAGAAAAGTAGGTCCATATCTATTCTATTCCAGACCTGGAACTCAGGAAAGCTTTAGCTCTATTGATTGGTTTAGAGTTATGGTGATTGGCATGGCATCTGGGATACCAAGATGGCATCTAGTTATCTCATTAGAACCTTTAATGAATCAATGAAGCTAATCTGATTATTTTAAAATATTTATATCTATCCGTCTATCTATTGTGTATCTGTATCTGTATCTCTTTCTCTATCTCTTTCCATCTTCCATCTGCATCAGATCACTATTCTGGGTTATTTATCCTGGGCAACTGAGTCATTTTAAAAATTATAATTTGAGCTGTTTAAGGAAACTAGTTGGTCTATTTAGGATTAATGCCATTGTAAAAAAGAAAAAAGCAAAATCAATAGAAGAAAACCACAATTCCAGGTTGTTGTTGTTTAAAAAATTGGAATTAGGTTCCTAAGAAAAAGTATCTGAGCAAAAGTTTACTACTTTCATATTAATTTCAGAATAGTGTAGAGACATACTTTTCAATAGGTATACTTGCAATAAATTCAGATATTCTTTATAGTGGTGCAAAACAATTTTTTTCTATTCTTTTGGCTAAGTGGATTATAGTCATCATGAAATCCTTAAGAAGAAGAATACTCTGAAATTAGTCTTCCACTGCCAAGCCATTTCTGCAAATGAAAAACTCCAGCAATCCAAATTTCACAACATTTATCCAAGAACTTAGAATCAAATAGAAGGTTATAGAGTTGATTAGATGAATTATCCCAAATAATTTGGGTATATCTTTCTCCAACCTCCTCCAATCTCCTGACATGCAAAGAATAAGCAAAACTGGATATCAGCTTATATAAAGGTTATTCCTCAACTTTCACGGACACCGGCTGAATAATTTGCCAAAAAAATAATAATAATTCTTTGTTGATTGGTGCTTTGAGCTAAAAGAAATCCTTCATTGTGAAATTAAACGTTTTAGTACATCCTTGGGGAATCTTGCCATAATTTGTAGGAGTCTGAATGTAATTTTTAGCTTCTTCCAACTTCATCAGAGAAATGGGCACCAGAGATTTTGGATCATAGCTACTACTTTCAGCCTTCCCTTCACCTTTATTAAGATGTAGGAAGGTGGATTTTCCAGACGCCCGGTGTGTTTGATTCCATAATTCTATTTATATTATCAGCGCCTTTGATTCGTAGCATATAGCCTGGAGCATTGGATAATATGAGGATACTTTATATAACAGATAACTGCTTTCGGAGTTCCTTTCTACGGTGTTTCTACTATTTATAGATTCTGAAAGGCAAATCTATATGTACCTAATCTGAGTCTAACAATTTCTCTTTAGAGTTTTATGAGGCTCACCTTTTACTAAGTTCCTTTTATTTCATGTTCCCCAGTTTTACTACTTAACAAGCTCAAATCGTCCTCTTGTAACTTTTAATACTCATTGCTTGGGAACAGCATCACTCTAAAGCAGAATTTAGCCAGCTGGGGGATTCTGGGAGTTGAGGGCCACCCATCTTAAAGTTGCTAAGGTGGAGAACCGCTACATTAAAGCAACCTCTTTTCAACTTTTTTTCCTCCCAAACTCTCGTTTCTGTGTCAGCATCTTTGCCCCTTTGCTTGTTTCATGGCGTTACTGAGGAGGAGGAAAAACAAGAAAATAAGGTTGAAATTTTATTATCAGGATTGCAGAAGCGACCCTTTTACTCATTTATTTCCTTCCTTATGATCCTTGGGTGTCACTTTTCATTATAGTAAAATCATTTGTAGAGTACAATAAAATGCACAACTTTGTAAGATAATATAAGAACAATTGATAAATAATAAATTGTCATCTTAGCAGCTGGCAAAAAGGAAAATACGAAATTGAAAGAAACCTATGGAGGAAAAAAAAACCCCTTTTTAATTTACTCACCAAACTTCCGTGGAGAATAGACTATATATGTGTGCTGTAGGAAAGAATATCCACTTCTGAATAAATTTTAAGAGGTCATTGATTCTTGATTTAATCATATGCCTTCTTCAGAATATAAGAATATTGGCTGGGCCTAAGTGGAAAGATTTTCCTAAAAAAAAATGTAACCCCAAACTTTTTAAGCCTGAAAAAAACCAACAGAAATAATAACCATGTCGAAACTTTCTCCTTAGTACTCAGATTGGCCCAATAAGAATTCCGATGGTTAAACTTAGATGTCATTAGAATGTAGTTAAAACATAGCTCAATTTTTGAGAACATACCATGTTGTTTACAGACACATGGTGGAATTTCAAGTGGGTCTTTCAACATCAGTCTGAACCTGGCTTGAATAATCATCCAAAACATAAATCTGTTATGACTTCCCTTTGGAACAGCATCCCACTAGATTTGTATGATCTCTACCTTTAGAAGACTATTAAAAACATGGCTCTTTCCTTAGGCCTTAGGTCAGGATATAATTGTGTGTGTGTTTTGTGTTTGTTTTATTTCTGGAGGAGGAGGAGGAGGAGGAGGAGGAGGAGGAGGAGGAGGAGGAGGAGGAGGAGGAGGAAGAGGAAGAGGAAGAGGAAGAGGAGGAGTTTTATCTTTGAAATTTTATTTTGCGATTTTATTGTTTGTCAAGTCAGCCAGAGTTGGGAGGCCTAGAAACCTATAAACACATTAATTCAAAGTAATCTTTGTTGGAGGATAGAAGAACTGAAATGAAAATCATATGAGTTAGCTTCCTTGAAAATAGATATTTAGTAACTAACCAATCCAACTGATGCAAATGTTTATGAATTGACAAGAAATTTCCCTGGGGCAGCCATCTTGGAAGTCTTCCTATGATATCCTCTCAAAATTCCAGTTTAATTAAAAAAAAAAACATTGCCTCTCTTAGTTTTAACAGATACATGTTAATATGAAGGTTGTTATTGGTATACTGCCTTACTAAAACTGAATGAGTTCAAATGTTAAATAACTGAGAGTCACTCTACAGGTATTTAAAGCTGTACAATTACTTTTCATCAGCATGTGAACCAAACTATTCCTCCCCAATGTCTCCCTAGAAGCGGAGAAATAATGATAATGGAATTCTTTAAGACAACAAGCGTATTATATTAAAATATTAAAACTTAGTAACCCAAGTTTTGTTGCAAATGCATTTAGACCTCATTGAAATCAATGGAGTCACTTTTCCACCAGCTACACACAAGCTCAACTTACTTCTAAAATAAGCTACATTGTAGATAATGTGGTAAAGGATTCCTTGCTAAACATTGAATATATGACAACCCAGCCAACATCAATTTTATTTTTTCCTAAATAGCAATCAGCAATCTCATAGAACAGGGCTTTTCAATCTTTTCATCCATTGTACCACTTTTAGGATATGGCAATATCCGAGTACCACCAGTCGCCTAGCAAGGTGTCAAAAACTTGATGACCAAAAAAAGAAGAAGGAAAAAAAGTGATAAAGTACAAATAGTCCTCGACTTACAACAGTTTGCTTAGTGACTGTTCGAAGTTACAATGGCACTGAAAAAAGTGCTCCCCAAGCCACAGCCGAGCAAGACACCTGCCTGCCCGCCCAGCGGCGCTCTTCCTCCTGTCCGAGGTTTTCATTGTTGTGAGTGTTTCTGTTGAGGATTGGCAGCGGGGGGGGGAGGTGGGGGGTGTTTGGTTTTTATTCCCCCCGTCTGCTGGGTGGTTGCAGCAGGTTTTGGTCACTTCACATGACCCTGGGACACTGTGACTGTCATAAATATGAATCAGTTGCCAAGCATCTGAATGTAAATCACAAGACCCTGGAGATGCTGCAACATTCCAGCTGATTGGCGCTTCTTCTGGGCTCAGCAGAAGCGTCAGGATCAGCGCTGAGCTCCAGCTGGAGCCTGGCACTGATCCTGGTGCTTCCGCTGAGCCCTGACAGCCCTGCAGCTCCAGCCATCTCTTGCTCAGGCTTGTGCAGTGCTGCCACCGGTTCAGCTCATTCCCCTCCCCCACTACCACTTTTCTAGGATGGTCGCGTACCCCCTGCCAGGTGCCAATGTACCACAGGTGGTACCCGTACCACTGATTGAAAAGCCCTGTCATAGAACATAGAATAACAGAGTTGGAAAGGACCTTAGAGATTTTCTAATCCAACCCCCTGCTTGAACAGGAGACCCAATACCATTTCAGATAAATGGTTCTCCAGGTCTCTTCTTAAATGCCTTCAGTGATGGACCACCTACAACTTCTGGAGACAAGCCATTCCACTGGTTGATTGTTCTCACAGTTAGGAAATCTCTCCTTACTTCTAGGTTGCTTCTCTCCTTGATTAGCTTCCCTCCATTGTTTCTTGTCTTGTCTTCTGGTGCTCTGGAAAATAGGTTGACCCTTTCTTCCTTATGGCAGCCTATCAAATATTGGAATACTACTCTCATGTCACCTCTAGTGCTTCTTTTCATTAGACTAGACATACCCAATTCCTGCAAATGTTCTTCATATGTTTTAGTCTCCAGCCCCCTGATCATCATTGTTGCTCTTTTCTGCACTACAGCATATAGAATAGGGGGAAAAAAATCCATGCTGTGGACTCTGCTCCCTGTGTCATTTTAGCACCCCAACATGACAAAATGGGCCAGGAAGATGAAGAAGTCACTGCATTGTTGAATGAAATTGCTTTTGTTATTACTACCCGTGTCAAATAAACAGCAACTGTGAGTAGGCAGTCACAATATTGCTGTTATACCTGAGTGCTCAAATAGGCAAGGACTTCAATTTTTCTTGAGCTGGAGTGGATCCATGTAGTTCTTTATTTAATCAGGCTAGACCTCTGCATGACAATGAATGACTTGAGGGGTTTGCATATCTGCTGAATTATGAATGATCCTTGCATTTGCCAGAGAACAATTTCTTTATGAAAAGGGATTTTTTATCTTTGCTCAGCGAGCTAAAAAATCTGCTGAATTATGCTTTGCTTTCTGAATTCAGCCTTGGCATCATTGTCTCTTTCTCTCTCTCTCAAAAAAAAAGTGTTGTGTGGATATTCTAAGAAATTGCCTATGCATTAAGCTTAAATTAGCTGTCATTATTATTCTCAGTGTAATGAGACTGGGAGCAGATAATGTCATTCAAAAAAGAAATCCTGCATCAAGATCGTATTTTCTCCTCTGTTTACTGCTAAATGTGCAGTTTACCTAAAGAGGAAGGGAAGAAAAGGAGATGGAATCATGATAAAGGAATTAAAAAGGATGTTACTTCATCATATCTTTAAAAAAAAGTCTCTGGAAGTAATGCACTCTGGATTGTAACCTCTTTTATGTAAAATTTAACACACAGCTTAGAGATAGACCTGATTTTGCTAAGGGAACAACAGTTATTTGCTGTCGAGGTTTGAGCATAAAGTCTCTTGATAACAAACATAACATGTAGCATTGTCAGATTTTATGTTTCCATATTTCTTTTTTGAGCCCTGATTAAAAAAAAAAATACACAATGACAAGAGTCAGCCAGGAATAGATACAAACCACAGAGATAACTCTGAAGCCTATCTTCCCAATACAGATGCTCAAGTTAATCTTGGCAGCTAAGGACCAATTCATCTTGGGAAAAGATGCAAAATCAAGTTGAGGGTAGTCCTTTTTTAAAAAAAAAAATGCTTCCAAAATATTGAAGGGTTCAGTCTCAACAATAAATGTATTCTTTTTCCTGCTTCAGGTGGCCAATACTAACATAGTTGGATATCATTAATGCTAGTTGGCATTATTTCCATGAGGAAATGAGTTATAAGAAGGAAAGATCTGGAGGAGATACAATATTTGATGTTGAAGAAGGACTAGGGGTGACATGATAACAATGTTCCAATATTTGAGGGGCTGCCATGAAGAAGAGGGGGTCAACCTATTTTTCAAAGGACCAGAAGGCAGGAGAAGAAGCAACGGGTGGAAACTGATGAAAGAGAGAAGCAACCTGGAATTAAGGAGAAATTTCCAGACAGTGAGAACAATCAACCAATGGAACGGCTTGCCTTCAGAAGTTGTGGGTGCTCCATCACTGGAGGCTTTTAAGAAGAGATTGGACAATCATTTAATTGGAATGGTATGTGATCTCCTGCTTGAGCAGAGGGTTGGACTAGAAGACCTCCAAGGTCCCTTCCAGCTCTGTTATTCTGATATTCTGATAGTAGTATGCATGAAATAAGCCAGTCAAACCATTTTAGGAAATATTGTTCTTTAAACAATAACAATATTGAAATAACCTGTTTTTATATTGAGAGATTGGATGGGTTAGGGAAAAAACTCAGGAATACAGCACACTCTAGTTTTATTGGTTGCAATGTTTATATTCAATCATTCTATGAATGAAATGCTCAGACACCAATGCACAGATCGACTAGGTAGGGAATTACGTAGCAAAATAAAATAGCATGAAGTATGGAATAACATGGTCAGTATCATCATCATCATCATCATCATCATCATCATCATCATCATCATCATCACCCTCCTCCTCCTCCTCCTTTTCCTTCTCCTCCATATTCTTGCTCTGATTTGGAAAATTAGCTCTGGGGAGGTCTGACAGGGACTAATCATAAGTCAAGGGACTGATAAGCAAAATTAAGCAAAGATAATACCAACAGCAGTTGGGTGCAATTCCCAATCATCCACCTTGCTTGAAGTGCCATTGGCACTGACAAAATCCTTTTCAGTCAATTACAAAAGGCAACTTTATTTGGAATAGTTTACATCTTGCTTTGTTACCTTTAATATTTTTTAAAGAATATCTGTTATGGTGGCACAGTAGGTAAAGTATTGTATTGCCCACAATCTGGAGTTCAATCCTGACAAGGTTAAGGATTGACTCAGACTTCCGTCCTTCTGAGTTCAGTAAAATAAAGATCCAGATTGTTGCAGGCAATATGCTGACATTGTAAACCCCCCAGAGAGTGCTGTAAAGCACTATGGGGCTGTAAAAGTCTCCATGCTATTGCTATTGCTATATTGGAGTTCTTGAGAAGGACTTGCTAGGTGGACAAAAATGCCAAATCCAGTCTAAACATCTGGCTGACTGTTGAGCCAACTCTAATCATCATTTAAATATATTTGCTGCCTGGCTCTCAGAACAATCAAAGTAATTAGAACAGAACGGAACAAATGAAAAAGATGGCAAGCTTGAAGAAGTGAGGGGGGGTCTCCCTCTCCCTCATGGGTGAAAAGCCAGATGTTCGGGGCTCTCCTAAGCAACACCAAATTGGGAGCCCTCTTGATCTTTGAGGGAAGCATGATTTTATTTCATTCTAGCCAAGCAATCCCGGTAATGGTCCTGAAACTCAGTTTAAGATCTGGATCAGAAACTGGATTTAGAGAAGGCAAGATATCTATGGATATTCTAAGTCAGTGGTGGTGAACCTATGGCACGGGTGCCAGAGGCGGCACTCAGAGCCCTCTCTGTGGGCACGTGCACCGTCGCCCCAGTCCTAGGCCTTCAGCTGGGTTTTATAAAACCTTTTCGCTTTAGGCCTCCGCTGCCGTGTGCCAAAAAAAAAAAAAAAGGTTCAATCAATCCGTCAATTTCAACTTCTCACGGGGAAAAAAAAGATCTCGCAAAGTTGGAATTGATTGATTGAACTTTTTAGTCCCACCCAGTCTGCCGTTACCACCGCAGCCATGCCCACCCAATGGGCCACCCCCCCAATTGGCTACACCCAGCCAATGGGCCACACCCACCCGGCACCCGACGATGCATAAGTGGGTTTTGGGTTGCAGTTTGGGCACTCGGTCTCTAAAAGGTTCACCATCACTGTTCTAAGTCATCCAGGTTGTCCCAAAGATGCTTTTTTTCACGAGGCAACTGGACTTTCTTGTTTTTCTTTGAAGACATTTCATTTCTCACCCAAGATTTTTCAGCTCTGACTGGATCGTGGGGAAGAAGCTTCTTGGATGAGAAACAAAACAACTTCAAAGAAAAACAAGAAAGTCAAGTTGCCTCATTAAAAAAAGCATATTTGGGATAGAAGGCAAAATGATTTGTCTGATCTGGGAATGTACTTTCTTACGACTCCAGTGCAAACTTCAAACCGGAATGTGACATAATGGATGATCGTGGAGCTTAGCAGAATCTGAAAGACTATAGATAGTTATAGAAGTATAAAACCAGTGAAACTTGCAAGGCCTGCCTTGTTTGTACAAAGTAAATTATTATTATTTTTTTCTGGCAGTTGTTTTGATTAGCCACCAAAGGGCTATGTTTCAGTTGTATCCGATACCAATCCAGGGACTGTGAAAGTAATAATTTAGTCACAAATATTCCTTTTCCAGTTTTTTTGAAAACATTTCATATACAAAGTAGAAGAAAATTATAATTTAGATATGCCACTAGGTGTCTCACCTCTCAAGATTGCCACAACAGTCAAGGAAGCTGTGAGTAAGTACTGTTTCACAGTCTGCGGGAAAGGAAGTTTTGATAAATGCACTGCTTTGAAGCTGCAATTGAAGAAGGCGTGAATATTTCTGTCCTAAGGACTTCAGATGAAAGACATCATTAGTATTAGACTCCCAAGTATTTTGCCTTCCTGGGAACTATTATCATAATAGAATAGAATAGAATAGAATAGAATAGAATAGAATAGAATAGAATAGAATAGAATAGAATAGAATAGAATAGTAGGAGAGTAGAATAGAGTAGAATAGAATAGAATAGAATAGAATAGAATAGAATAGAATAGAATAGAATAGAATAGAATAGAATAGTAGGAGAGAGAATAGAATAGAATAGAATAGAATAGAATAGAATAGAATAGAATAGAATAGAATAGAATAGAATAGAATAGAATAGTAGGAGAGTAGAATAGAATAGAATAGAATAGAATAGAATAGAATAGAATAGAATAGAATAGAATAGAATAGTAGGAGAGTAGAATAGAATAGTAGGAGAGTAGAATAGAGTAGAGTAGAGTAGAGTAGAGTAGAGTAGAGTAGAGTAGAGTAGAGTAATAACTTTATTGTCACTGAATGTACACTAATCAGCATACATTAAAATGAAATTTCATTGCGTACAGCTCACAAAGGGTCACCACCTCTGATATACACTAGACAAATATGACATAAATAAATAAATAAATAAATAAATACATTATTATTATTATTATTCTGCTGTGTACACACTTTGCAAATGCACTGAGAACTATTCTTTTGTGGATTATTATTGTGCATCCAATAAACGGCTGACTTATTTTACTAAACAACGCCACTGAACAGAGACTTGATTCCTTGTTCTGCTTCCCATTTAGAATCTCCTTAATTATGGAACGAGTCCTATGTTCCCCTCCTCCTCCCCTTTTTTTTTTCTTCAAGAGCTTGATGATTTCTCATGCCACCTTTTGCCCCAAAATAAATCCTTGAGATTTGGGAAATGAGTTGCCTTAGGTCCCACGAGAAGAACAGAAGCTGTGGTTTTGAAAACAAGAAAATTAGCAGGAGGTGCAAAGTTGTTGATCAGGAATCTGATGGATTTGATGATTGGCTCAAAGGAACATATGTTGAGATGGCAAAATTGAAGTTCAGGCCTAAGCAGACCCTTGAGGGCATGGAAAGTTTCATAGGAAACCATTAGCCTGTAAGTTAGGCATGTGACCAAAACCACAGAAGGTATGTTTGAGTATTTTTTATAACTTCTATACTTCTATACCTTAACTGTTGTGTGCCAGCCTCCTCTTATGTAACTAAGTAAAAACAAAGAAATGTATAAATATCTGCCTTACACTGTGTTTGGGGTTCTTCCACTTTAAGGGAGGAGTCAGAACAGAATAATTGAGTTGGAAGGGACCTTGGAGGTCTTCTAGTTGAACCCACTGCTATGGCAAGAAACCCCATACCTTTTCAGACAAATGGTTGTTTAATCTCTTCTTAAAAACTTCCAGTGTTGGAGCATTCACAGCTTCTGGAGGGAAGCCATTCCATTGATTAATTGTTCTCACTGTCAGGAAGTTCCTCCTTAATTCTAGGTTGCTTCTCTCCTTCATAAGTTTCCATCTGTTGCTTTTTGTCCTGCCTTCAGTCATCTTTATTCAGCTGAATAAACACGCTTGGCTTATCAGGACAAATCCGGACTCCATCTTTTATTTTTTAACCAAGTCTTACCTGAATTTTTCCATAACAAAGTGGCCACAGACTTTATTGCAGGAAGCATAACTTTTCTTTGAAAAGTTTGGAAGGACCAATTTTCTGGGGAATGAACCAGGTTGAGATCTAATTTCAACATGGTGGATCCCATTTTGATAGGCTTCCTATAAGAGTACTGTTGGTTTTTTCTGCCCAAACTGTTCATCAAACACTAAGGCTATAATTCCATTTTAAATTTTACTGAAAATCTATTAGATCATTACTGTACAATAAATGCTGTTTCAGTGAAGATTTTATCGCAGATGATATCATGTTAGTTATAGGGGGAGTTTTCCACCATTTTACTGTCCTTTTAAGATAATTATCTTCATCTACATGTAGAACAGGAACCTGAAACCCATAGTTAATCTTTGTATAATACCCCCTGTTAACCATTCTTCAAAATTCCTCAAGTAATCCTTCAGATTACCCATCTGGGAATAGTGTGTGTGTGTGTGAGTGTGTGTGTGTTGCATGTACAAGTAGAGCAATAGATGAAATAAAGTGGCACACCGGAAAGAAGAATTGTGGAAATTCTTAAAGACATGCAATCAAAAATGCCTTTAATTTTGTTCCCATCAGCCATTAGATCAGTGCTACTTAATTTTGGCTAAAGTCTTCACATTCCCAGTGGATCTTTGGCCTTTGCTGGAAAATGATCTCTCCCTCCCTCTTTAGATGGCCCCAGTATCCCATGGGAATCAGCTTCACAAGAGATAACTTTGATGCTTCTTCACACTTTCCTACGAACTTTTACCCCAGGAAGAGGGATCTCAGAGAAAATCAGTGAGCAGCGGCTACTACAGAATTCCTGCTTAAAAAAAAAAAAAGAAGGAAGGAAGGAAGGAAGATAATATGGGAGATTAGGAGACACAGAAATTAGCTGTCAGCTTCTGAAACGAACCTGGGTGAAGCCATCTTTATCATTCTAAGTAGCCACAGTAAAAAAAAAAAGGGGGGGGGAGTTTGCTTTTGCTAGACAAAACATAGCATGGTCCCATGGGAACCAAGGTCATTCTCACCATACCCGGAAGGCAGAGGGAAGATCTGTCAAGAAGCCCACCAATTAGTCTCATTGGGTAATGTGATCAATAGCATAGCAGAGGGGAGGGAATTGTTACATTTAATTACATTGAATCTCTGGAAGGAATTTTAGAGTTGGTTTCACTTTTGACCATGCCGACACTATGTATCCAATAAACATGTTCTTTGAGGAAATCTTAAGCCTCGGAGTTCTGATTTATTTGGTTCCATCAGTCAGAACCTTGACATTAGTATCACTTGGCTATAGGAAGATAAAAGGCAATATCAGTTACCTTCCCTACATAAATGTACTGCCGTATGTATGTATGTATGTATGTATGTATGTATGTATGTATGCATGTATGTATGTATATATGTATGTATAAAATCTTAAATTGCAAGACTTTTGCCCCAATTAGGTGAAGGTTGACACTGTTATAAGTATGTGATCATTCTTCTACTATGAAATCTCTCTGCTTTATGAGGGGGGAAAAAAGCCTTGTTCACTAAGTCACTAGAATGAAATGTAAAATATTCCTATAAAAATTTCCATTAATCTTGACATGACAGCATGATGGAGAAATTTAACCACCATAAACACTT
The DNA here is from genome assembly GCF_001527695.2 of Protobothrops mucrosquamatus. NCBI lineage: Eukaryota > Metazoa > Chordata > Lepidosauria > Squamata > Viperidae > Protobothrops > Protobothrops mucrosquamatus. Next base: position 3,141,225 of record NW_015386465.1, read on the forward strand.
TGCCAGGTATAAAAATAATCTGTGGGTGGGGAGTTGAAAATCCTCTCCACAGGCAGCCTCTTAACACCAAATGGATGATCAACTTTCTCGGCACTCAGGTTATTAGAGAACAATCCATATGGATAAAGGCTGCCGTTTGCTTTTATTCATGACAGAACATTCTTGAATAATCTTAGCAAAAAAGCAAATGCAAATGGAATTAGATGTACTTTAACTATGTGGGTGTTTTGATAACAAGCATGTATAGACATTTCTGGATTCCTATGAATGTGACTTTGAGATATATTTGAGTACAGCATTTTGAAGTTAATATAAAATATTCTGATAATAATATGTGCTATTGAAAATTTCTTCTTCCTTCTTCATTGTTGTTGTTGTTGTTGTTGTTGTTGTTGTTGTTCTTCTTCTTCTTCTTCTTCTTCTTCTTCTTCTTCTTCTTCTTCTTCTTCTTCTTCCTCCTTCTTCTCTTCCTCCCCTTCCTCCTCCTCCCTTTCCTGTTCCTCGTGCTCCTCCTTCCTCCTGCTCCTCCTCCTCCTTTGTTTTCACTAATTCTCATTATGATGAAGTTGTGTTTATGACAATTCGCTGCAGCCAGCTCAACGTAGCCAACTCGCCACAGCCCACTTGCCAACAGGACAACCCGCCATGGCGATGTTACACTAATATCAAAGAAATGATGGAATAGAATCATTGAAGAATACATGCAAGAGGATAGAATGAAATGTGAATGACAAAAATTAAAATATTTTTAAATTTTATTTTAAATAATTAAATCCAATGGCTCAATTGTGCCACAGCAAGTTGTTCCACAAGGAGTTGGCCATGGTGAGATGTCCCACAATGAGTTGGCCACAACGAGTTGGCTGCAGCGAGTTATCCAATTCTGCCATGAAGTCCTATTTTTGGTTCCCTATCATTTATTTCCTTGCCTTTCTGTTTGGACCCAATAAACTCCATATCCCACAAGGAAAGAGAGTGAAAAAGAAAAGACAATATGCATGGAAGTTTTTTTTTATTTATTGGCTGAGAGTAATGAACAGGCAAAAGCAAGAAGAAAAACTACCAGGGCAGGATATATTCCTGGCTTGGAGAATATATCTTCCATTAGGCTAGTCTGGTAATCTTAGTTATTGATCCTAGCTCTTATAGTAAGCCCCAGTGAGCATAATTCACAGGTGATACTATTAAATGAGAAATGGAAAATCCAATTAATATTAGATCATTATACTAAGCAAATAGTTAAGTAAAGGCAAATGTGAAGAAACTTAACTCCACTCCACAGAAGTCCTCATCTCCAAGGCTTCTGTGTTGCTTAGGGCTACCTGACAGGTAGCATTTATTTTATTTATCCAAATAATTTGCTGCCATCTAGTGATTGTCTCAAGTTTTCAGCCAAAATCAGGATGGCTTTATTCTGTATTGAACTCAGAATAGACTTAAAATAAATCAAATGCGAAAACTGAAATCATGGATTAATAACGGTATAGACAAAGCTACGGAACACGAAGAAGCAAAACTCTTCTTGGACTTTCGAATTCAAACAGACAAGCACTTGCCATACAACAATCCAGATTTAGCAATTGAATAAGAAAGACTAAAAAAAAAAAAGTCTGGATAATGGACGTGGCAATATGCGGAGACAGCAGAATAGAAGAGAAAGAACTGGAGAATATAACAACATAAAGCGCTCCACAAATAGAAGCAAAATAGTGGCGGTAAAAGAAAGCAAAAATAGTACCAGTAGTGATAGGCCCCTTGGGTGCAATCTCAAACCATCTGAAGCACTATTTGAACACCATTGACACTGACAAAATCCCCATCAGTTAATTGCAAAAGGCAGCAATTTTGGGACCAGCGTATACATCCTGCAACGATAGCTTAATAACAGCAAACAACAACATCTAGCTATCCCAGGTCCTTGGGAAAGACTCGACAGGTGGATAAAATTATCAGATCCAATCTAAACTTCTGGCTGGCTGTGTGATAAACTATAATAACAGTAGTTGAAAGGACGAGATAAATAAAATAAATTGTATTTTGTGCTGGAAGGAAAACAGACACAGAACCAGATGCCCAAAAAAGGATGTAGCGAGAGGTAAACTAAAACAATATTTAAAATGTGATTTTGTTCTGATCTTTCCTTTTGTTTGTTTTAATTTACAGCAAACACCCACACCTCATTAGACAATGTTTTGTTTTTAGTGATGGGACAATGCTGGATAATCATGGAAAGAATCCTATGGCTCTCCCAAAGGTGTTTCCCCCCCCCCCCAAAAAAAAGGCAACTGGACTTCCTGTGTTTTTTGTCTTGAAGACATTTTGCTTCTCATTCAAGAAGCATCTTCAATTCTGACTGGAAGGATTTAAGTCCTTCCATTCCCCACCATCAGTCAGAACTGAAGATGCTTCTTAATGAGAAGCAAAACGTCTTCAAGAGGAAAAAACACATAAAGCCCAGTTGCCTTTTGAAAAAGCACCTTTGGAACTGCCATGGTCTGGATGACTGAGAAGCTCCATAGACCAAGGGTAGGCAACCTTGGCTCTTTCATGACTCGTGGACTTCAACTCCCAGAATTCCTGAGCCAACATGGCTCAGCTTGGAAACCTCTCCCTTTCCCCTCAGCATGGCTGGCTCAGGAATTCTGGGAGTTGAAGTCCACGAGTCATAAAAGAGCCAAAGTTGCCTACCCCTGCCATAGACAATCCTATGTCTCATTCCCTGGGGTCTGCACTTGGTTGAACGTAATGGATTTGCAGAGCAACACTTGGGACATATCTAGAGTGCAACAATTTTGGGTGTTTCTTTTTTCTCTGTTATGATTCAGTGATTAACATGGTAGCTACATCCAAGATCTACCAGCCACAGTCTAGCTGAGCTAGTGTATCTATAGTAAGAAAAGTACAAGGACTATGAAGAGGCTTGAAGGACATCAAAACAAGTTCAGTTTATTTAGAAAGCTGGAGGAGTTTTTAGGCAGTGGGAGATAAAAAAAAAAGAAATTTTGAAGTCCTCTATTCTTTCCATAGGGAACAGGCTGGGGAAAAAAAAGCCCAATGGATCCAGTTTTTCTGAGCAGAGACAAAGATATTTATCCTTTATTTACTATAGCTATTGCTAATGTGTCAAGTGGTCAAGAGAATAGAAAGTGCAAACAGGCAATGCATTTGGAGCCTGGGCCCAATATTTAATTCATTAGCATCTTTTAAACCCTGGTTACTTTAATCTAAAAAGAGCATCTAACAATTAAAACAAACAAGCAGAAGGCAGAGCAGCACAAGATGCCTTTTAAAGCATCATCTGGGAGGGAAGGAGGAAGGGAAAAAAAACAAAAACAAAAAACCAAAAGCAGTGGATTTTAGCAGAAATTCCACGATGCTTTTAACAGCCTCTAAGGTTGCCCGTTGATGTGTGGGAGTGAGATGTCATTTCACAATTCTTCAAGATGAGGTCTTGACCTTTTGGCTGTTTTCTTCCTTTAATCACTGTGTGGCTGTCTTTGTCTTCTGTCTAGGATAGGGTTCTCCAAGGTTAGCACTTCTGCTGTCATGGCTCTTATTGGCCAAACTGGTTTATTTCCTTCTTTCTTCTCTTCCAAATAAAGGCAGGACTTCACTTTTGCAAAGCAGTTGCCCCCACACGCCCATTTTTTAATGGGTTGGCAGCCTGAAAACTATAGTAAATAACCAGTTCATAAAGTGGAATGTCAACAAACAGATTTGCTAATCTAATAGCAACACTACCTCACGCTACAGAATGGTAACCAGGAAATTAAATTCTGTAGTTTTCCTTTCAGAAGGTTTCATGAAATGTCCATGGGAACATGGATACCTACAGATCACTCTAATCTTTGGCTTATGAAGCTTCATATTCAATCATCTATGGAGATTCTCAGTCCTTCAGATCGTGGTTGTCCCAAAGGTGTATTTTGAAAGGCAACTGGACTTTCTTGTTTTGTTTTGTTTTCCTTTGAAAACATTTTGATTTTCATCCAGAAGCTTCTTTAGTTCTAACTAAAATTCAGTTCATTTCTAACTGAACTTCTTGGATGAGAAGCGAAACATTTTTAAAGGGGGGAAAAAAACAAGAAAGTCCAGTTGCCTTTTGGAAAAAGCAACTTTGTGACAATCTTTCTTATATTTTCTCAACAGGCACAAGAAATGCTACAAAACTCTCTTGGACACTTGGAGCCAGCACTGTTAAGATAGAGGGTCTAAAGACATACTGTAGCTTAATTGAGTTATGTCAAGGTTTAATGATTTATAAGCTAAACAGCTTATGTAAAGATGTAATGTAATGTGGATGATGCAATCGTAGGAATGACTCAGCAGGTGTGTGTATCCCTTTAAGAGCCTGAGTATAAAAGGGAAGTTTTTTTCTGTAGTCTTTCTCTCTCGTCCATTTGACTGCTATAACTGCTGTGTATTAGAGTTTGCTATATCATCACGTGTATGTATTCTGTTTCTAGTGTATATTTGTAGATAGTGTGTTATAAACCACCATTTAATTACAAACCACTGTTTACTGCATTTATTCCTGGGTTACCTCAGCACAATAAGACTGTGCATGTTCTGACAAGTTAGGTGCCAGTGAGAGAAACCACATGGGAATTGTGTGCCATCTCAGTCTACCCACTTGATCCATAGCTCTTTCAAGGATGTGATCTCTTTAAGCCTATCCATTTACCTGTTGGGTTTGTTCTCTCTCCTTTCTTATATTTCCTTGCCCATCATGGTGGTTATACCAAGTAGTTTCGCACAGAACAACAGAAATGAAGGAATCTTTCCATTGATGTTGCTTAAAGATGACATAAAATGGTAAACTCCAAATTGGTAGGCAATAAGTAACTTGGTTAACTAATGCAGATGATGTTGTCAGGCTCTGGTGTAACAGTAAGATATGATAACAATTCTTTTCAGACAATTCACTCATCATTCCCTTCTAGTTTATATGTCATGTCTCTTTTCTATCTTCCATAGTGCTTTACAGCCCTCTCTAAGCAGTTTACAGAGTCAGCCTATTGCCCCCGCCCAACAATCTGGGTCTTCATTTTACTGACCTCAGAAGGATGGAAAGCTGAGTCAACCTTGAGTCGGTCAGGATTGAACTCCCGACAGTGAGCAGAGTCAGCCTGCAATACTACATTCTGACCACTGCACCACCACAGCTCCTCTAACAAGGGAACTTTGAGAGGAGAGAAGAAAGGCAACATTAAAGATCAGCCACACATTTTATTTATCTCCAGCCCAATCATGTATGTTCATCCACCCTAGAACACGAATTATATTTTCCTTCTTGTCAGGCACAGCCTTGGCAGCTGTCAAATATTACTGTCAATGCTTGCTAAGTTTTCTGTATTATCCTTTCAGAGGCTACCATCTGGTATTGAGTAAAATTAATATTATATTATTGATTCTAGTGCCAAAGAAGTAATAATGGCAACTGTTCATTTCAAAAACTAAATGACAAATGGATCGTGACAAGACAGTCCAAGATGTCACTGGGTATTTTCTGTGTCAACTGGTCATATCTGTCATGGCATACATGTTGCAATCCACAAAGTCAAATAAAATCAGGGTAGTTCAATATAAACAAAACTGGCATAATTGTTTTTGATAATGTTAAACTAGCGTGGTTATGGATTAATGTTTTTTTTTTAACAAGTGAACATTTTTCAGATTAATTCTTTCTACACTGAATTCTTCAATTCTTACCTTTTTTGAGTGGGAAATGCACAAATGTCAATATGTTCAAGGAAAGGAAAGGAAAAGAAAGGAAAGGAAAGGAAAGGAAAGGAAAATGGAAAATGGAAAAGGAAAAGGAAAAGGGAAGGGAAAGGAAAGGAAAGGAAAGGAAAAAGAAAGGGAAAGGGAAAGGGAAAGAAGAAAAGGGAAAAGGGAAAATGGAAAAGGAAAATGCACAAATGTCAATATTTTGAGTGTGAAATGCACAAATGTCAATATGTTCAAGGAAAGGGAAGGGAAGGGAAAGAAACAGAAAGGAAAAGGAAAGAGGAAAAGGGAAAAGGGAAAAGGAAAAAGGAAAAAGGGAAAAGGAAAATGCACAAATGTCAATATGTTCAAGGAAAGGAAAGGGAAGGGAAATGGAAAGGGAAAGAGAAAGAGGAAAAGAGAAAAGGGAAAAGGGAAAAGGGAAAGGGAAAGGGAAAAGGGAAAGGGAAAGGGAAAAGGAAAAGGAAAAGGAAAAGGAAAGGAAATGAAAGGGGGAGGAGAAGAGTGGGAAGGGGAGGGGAGGGAAACTATATGTACCGATGAAATTCAGCCAGAAAAGTTGTCTCTAGTCTGATGTGCCTAGGAAACACCGTAAATACTTGTAATGAATTATGATAAAGCCCAAATGGTGGAACATGCATTTTGTGATATCATAATGCAAACTCTGTCCTTTTACTTTTTATGTTGTAATCTTGCATGCAACCATATAAGGATAGAAATTGCCTTATAATGTGATGACACAAGTTTTGTAATTTGCCTCCCCTACACCCCAACATAACACACTTACATCTTACATCTGCCTTCCATCAAGCTCTTAAAGATAAAGAATCTGCCAAGAAAAAGATTTTGCCCTAATTTAATTCCTCAAAGATGTTTTAGTTCACAATGCTTCAAAATTGGGGATATGTCTTGGATCCGGCTGAATTCCAAGCTCTACTATTTTAGGCAAAATAAGTGACTGTAGGAGATGAAGTAAGATGCTTAAAAGGTAACCTGAACAATTCAAGAAACATTCCATCTGTTATATTGCTGCAGAAATACATTATGTATAAGAACTTGCTATCCTGTTGGCATGTTTCCCAAAATGTCTTGGTTACAGAAAGAGAAGAACGGTGAAGTGAAGTGAAGTAACTAACATGTTTCTGTTATCATCGTACATAAAAGTCCATCAAGAATCTTCCAATTATGATGCACTAGTGAATTTTTTGACTAATGTTAAATGAAGTGTACTCTAACAAAGACTAAACTATCCATAGCAATGCACAAAATAAAATTCTGTTTGGTCATTAAAGATTAAAAAAATATTAATGTTGAAAGTTTGTTATATTATTTAAACAACGTTTAACATTTTCTAAAACACCAGATAAGATTCTGAACTGAATCATCTGTGGTTAGTTTAATTATGGAGGAGCAAAATTCTGGAAAATCTCTGAGTAGACATGTAGATGTGTCTATTGCTTATTTTCTCTACTATTTATGAAGACATGTGAAAAAGCTTAAGTTCCTGCAAGAAATGAAACCTGCCAAAATTACTGTTTATCCATCTTTCTTTATTTCATGCTTGCTTGAATTCTTAAGGGCAGGACAAAATGTTGTGTAATAAAACTATAGATTTCAGACTCCACCACTTTTGCTTGTCCATCTTCTCTCTTGTACATGAAATATTGCCGCCTTGCTTTGTTTAAGAATGACTTTAATCACAGGTTCTCCTTTGGTGAATCTGCATATGCTATCCATTAATTAGAAAGAGGTAATCAATCAAACTTTTACATGTTCAGAATACATACTGTTAAGCGTAGTGGGGAGTGCATGAACTGAGAACGAACAAAGTCTGGCAAGCCCAGTGAAGTTTCATTCTGTAAACAAAATAATCGTGCAGATCCAATTTTTGATCATCAGCAAGTCATTAGGAAATGTATGAACGTGAGAAAGTATAAAGAGAAAGCTTTTGAAACAAGGAAGTTGATGATGAATTAAATGTGCTTGTGTTGTGGAAGCTTTGGTTTCTCTCCACTTGCAAGCAGCTTAGGCAATGAAGATGCAGCAGACATGCACCATCCAGGAGGGCCCTGCAAAGCTGTCAGGCATATGGCTGGCTTTGATACATAGCACAGATATAATATTTCATTATTTTTTATGGCCTGGGATCATTGTGTGTCTTTTTAGTTGTTCAGGCTGCTTTATGCTTGAGGTGTAAACCATCTGGAGGACATAGTCTGTTATTATGAGAATGGAGAATGCTTGATTATATTGGACACATATCCACAAAAAAACATCCTCCTCCTCCTTCTTCTTCTTCTTCTTCTCCTCCTCCTTCTCCTCCTCCTTTTCCTCCTCCTCCCCTCCCCCCCCTCCTCCTCCTCCTCGTCCTCCTCCTCTTCTTCTTCTTCTTCTTCTTCTTCTTCTTCTTCTTCTTCTTCTTCTTCTTCTTCTTCTTCTTCTTCTTCTTCTTCTTCTTCTTCTTCTTCTTCTTCTTCTTCTTCTTCTTCTTCTTCTTCTTCTTCTTCTTCTTCTTCTTCTTCTTCTTCTTCTTCTTCTTCTTCTTCTTCTCCTCCTTCTCCTCCTCCTCCTCCTCCTCCTCCTTTCTCCTTCTTTCTTCTTCTCCTTTCTCCTTCCCCTTCCCCTCCTTCCTACTTCCCTTTCCCTTCCTCTCCTGAATTAAGTTAAAAACTGAGTGTTGTTTGTCCATCAATTTTGATGAAGACCTTGACATCTTAATTGGTCAAGATGTCAAGACTTGCGTGTGGATTGGATTAAAGTGAGGGAGAGGTGCGCATAGTCAGCCTCACTCTCTCTTCCCAGATTCCATCTTGTTCCAATGGCAGGACAAAAGTCGAGACAGTTGGAGATGGGCTGGGTGCAGTGGTTGACCAGGGCATCTTTCGTGTCTTGCCGTGCTCTCAGCGTACCACGTCGCTTGCAGAAACTGCCTTCATGATCGTTGGTCCTATTTTAATAGGTCTCATCCACTCAATCCACCAGAGTCTGTGTTCACATGCTTGGGATAGACAAATCTCTTGCTCACCGAATGTCGAAGACACAATGGCTACTCTCAACCTGGTTTGGCCAGCCTGTCGAAGCTGTTGCCTGGGGTGTGGCCGCTGCGCATGTTACAGCTACTAGGAGCCACAGGTGAGAGCTGAGTGTCAGGTGGGGACCAAAGGTGTACGAGCTGCCCTAAAAAAGGGCACGACATGCCCTCCGCCAGAGGTGCTACCCCTCCCTGAACACCCCATACAAACTATAAAAACTATATTTGTTTAGAAGAGGCATCTTGCAACATTTGTCAAGGCATAGAAAGGCCCTGTCTTTGAATCCTTGCAGAAATCATGGTTTTTTTTTTCCTTCCCCAAGCTCAGTTTGGATTTGCTTGCAGAGCAAATTACAGTATTTAAGGATATTGCAAATGGTGAAGCATCACTTTCAAAAATTTTGTCGAGCCATCATAAAGTCCCCCGGATGAGTTTAATTCCAGCTGATGTCATAAACACAACCGAGAATATTTCCTTGAATCAGAAGGGCAGTACTGTAGCTTACTGCAGCCTTCTTTCGAGAGATGTTTTTTTAAACAATTGTTTCATTTCCTAGCTGTAATCTCTTATGGTCCCCCAATCAAATACAGCCAGTCCTGAGCAGTCTTATAGATTTTAGGGAGAAGGAAGAAGTCTAAAATGTATTACATTGCTATCACTGGTAGGATGAAGAACAATAATCCAATGAAGTGTGTGAGTTACCCAACAAAATCAGATTGTTAGCTTTGTATTGTGACTTGGAAAGAAAAAAAATCTTTATATAGGTGTCAATTTATTCAGAACTGTAAAATACAGTAGTTCTTGACTTAGGACCTCAACAGAGCCCAGATTTTCCATGACTAAGTGAGATAGTTCTTAAGTGAGTTTTATGACTTTTCTTTTGTGTTAAGTGAATCATTGCAATTGTTAAGTTAGTGGCGTGATTGTTAAGCAAATCTAGTTTCCCTGTTGACTTTGCTTGTCAGACGGTCACAAAAGGGGACCACATGATCCCGGGACACTGCAACCGTCGTACATATGAGGAGTCAATTGTCTGGATTTTGATCACGGGATCATGGGAATGCTGCAACAGTCATACGTGTGAAACATTATCATAAGTCACTTTTTTCAGTCAGTTGTAACTTTGAACGTTCACTAAAGGGACTGTTGTAAGTCAAGGACCACCTGTATAAGTTGTTGTCAAGTACCCGATAAAGTATTTCGGACTAGTGCCTGGTTTAGTATCTGAGATCAAACAATGTTGATCTGAGTTAACCCATGTCCTGATCTGAGTTAACCCATGTCCAGCTAGGTTGGTCCAATACTACCAACCTAGCTGGATGGGAAAGATTCAGATCTGATTATAATGAGGCATTTTTTCAGTCAATAAGGAAGGACTAAGGGTTTAAGACAGACATGTCAAACTCACGACATCATGTGACGTTGCACAATGTATCAGAACGTTTTTGCCATTGCTGGCAATGGGGTGGGCGCAGCTTCCAGATGACACGTCCGGCCCACGGGTCGGCAGTTTGACGCCCCTGGTTTAAGAGATCCATTCTACAGTTTCATGGACTAGTTGAAAGTTTGAATTGCTTCTTTCCAATCTTATTCTCCTCTTCATCCAAACACAAATTCACTTATACAACTTTAGAAAATTTGATAGGTTGAAAATCCAACCACCTTACTCCAGAACACAGGTTTCAGTAAAACTAGTCTTGTAAATACTATGTGGTTTGCAATAGTGGCATATATCTGTGGCTCGGGCGTAGGATGAGAGTGAAGGTTCATTCTCCAAGCTTGTGGGTTGATTTCCAAACATTTTTTTTACCAGGCTAGGTAACATCTTCAGAGGGGTTCAGGGGATGTCAGTGTCAGTGTTTTTTCTGTTTATAAGAGCTTCAGGTATGGGAGTGTCAAGGTCTTGTGATGGACCAGGTGTGAGTCATCAGAGAGAGGCCTGTGATGGGGAGGTAATTCCACATCACAAGCCTCCTCATCACAAGCCTCCATGTGATGACTCACACCTGGTCCATCACAAGACCTTTGCTTGATGCTCCCACACCTGACACCCTTACAGTAGTGGCCAAAAGTGTGGAAACCTTTTGGGAAAAGTGTATTTTTGAGGTTTGATGGCTAATAACACCACTTTTGGGGGGAGTAGTACCATAAAATTATATATCAATGGAAAGATAATTTAATCAAGAATGTAATGCAACATAGTTTGTTCAATTATCTATACTGCATTCTATGAAAAGTTATAACCAAATAACCAGAAAAAGGAAGCACAACTTGCTTAGGTTGATATCAGGTGGCTTTCTTCATCTGATTGTAGCCAATGAACATGAGTGTTTAGAGAGCCAATCAGGTGTCATCTTGTTTTTGCCATGAGCCAATCAGATCACAGTATGATTCAGTTATTGATGTCATGTGTTGAAGCTGAGAGGAGGATATTTGTCAGTGTGTTATGTGATCAAGTTGGTTGGGTTTTATTGTGTTCTTTCATTTAGTGAGCTTGTAAAACGTAATAAAATTAAAGGAATGGTGTATAGAGTTGACTGGTCACCCAGAAAGCGATGTAAAATAATATTATTAAGTGAACAAGGCTACAGTTATAAAGAAATTAGAAGAAAAATTGGTGGAAACTTAACCAAATGTGGCATTTCTACTGTACACTTTTCCCAAAAGGTTTCCACAATTTTGGCCACTACTGTATATAAGTAGAATACGAACACTGACATCTCCTAAACTCCACTGAAGATGTTACCTAGCCTGGTAATGAAATGTTGAAACCAACACACAAGCTCGGAGAACAAACCTTCACCCTCACTATACAGTTTCTGGTTGTTTTTTTCAGGACTTCTTCAAAAGTGACTGCAGTGAGTTATGATAATGTGTTCAGAGAAGATTTCCAAGGCAGCATTTTTAATGTAGCACCCTGCTCAGTCTTTCAAATTACTCAGATGACATTTAAAGGTGTCCAACCCTTCATTGTGAATCTCAATGTCTTTGCCAGTTATCGGTATATCCACCGGCAGTGAAATTAGCATTTTGCCCAATGCAATGAATCATTTCTGAAAAGTAATTACTTTATTGCTATAAAGTGTTATGCAGAATGCAACATTTGCCTGCGTATAAAGAACATATAAAAGTCCAAAGGCATGGTGATAGAATTGATGAAATGCATTGGCTTAATTATGTGATCAAATATTATTGTAGGTTGTTCAGGATACATTCTTAAGCTATCTTTAGATAGCTCGCTAATCAGGATTCCTGATTAGGACTAGGGGAGACATGATAACAGTGTTCCAATATTTGAGAGGCTCCTACAGAGTTGAGGGGATCAAGCTATTTTCCAAAGCAAGACAAGAAACAATGGATGGAAACTAACCAAGGAGAGAAGCAACCTGGAACTGGGGAGAAATTTCCCAATGGTGAGAGAAATCAACCAAGAAGTTGTCAATGCTCCATCAGTGGAGGCTTTCAAAAAGAGATTTGTCTGAAGTGATACAGGGTCTCCTGCTCAAGCAGGGAGTTGGACTAGAAGACCTCCTAGGTCCCTTCCAACTCTATTATTCTATGACTTCTATGTCTACACTACATTCAGACTCTGAGAAAAACATATTTAGGGGTTGCCCTATTTTCTCCTGATAATAATGCTGAGGTGGTCCAAAGTCCCACAGGTTTTTCAGCCAAGCAACTGTTTAAATTCAGCTCTCCTTAATCCAAGTCCACTTATCTAAAAATCTATTGTGGAATCCTTTGTAATGAAGGGTGTTTTTGGACCAATTGAATCACAACCTCCATGACAAGAGACAACTTTTAATTTAGAGAGAGATATAGATTTGAAAGGTGTACTTCAGTTTCTGTACTAGCAGAGGCTACGACTGTTCATGCAGCCGAATATATTTGTCTAGTTGAAAAAGCAGGTGCAGATGTTTAAAATCATTTGTTTATGAAAGATTAAGGCCACTGTTTTATAAGGAGATGAAGAAGAGAGAGGATTGGGGTCATTTTCTCACCAATATTAGTGGACCAAATCTTAGACATAAGGATAACTTGCATATAAGTGTTGAAAGAAAAGTCTTTGTCATGGTTCAGTCCAAGCTGGGGATAAACAACATGATGACTGCTTTAGAAAGAAGGTTGCAGTTTATTGAAGAGGAAAGCCAGACAGGAAGATGGCTCTGGAAGAAAAGAGAAAAAAAAGGGCTGAGCACATGTAGAGAGTGGGTTTTTATACCCTCTGGAGCCTTTTGTTTTGAGTTGTTTCCTGTTCCTGTGGCATGAACTTTGACCTGAGTCTGAGTGTGCTTTTCTGGCATTCTGATGGTGATAGGTTAATCCTATTATGACCCAAAGGTCATATCCTGCTTCCCTGATGCTGGGGCTAATGACGCTTAGAGTTTGGGTGAGATATGCAGATTTTAGGTATCTTTGTCTTCTTGATCTTCTAGCTGGGGCCTCCATCTGCATTTCTACAGAGCTGGTTTCTGCTTGGGGGAGGGAGACCTGAAGCTATTAAGAAAAACTGGGCATGCTTTTCTGCTTCTTTAAGATCCTTTGAGGAAATATATTTTCCTGCCCTTTTAATATTTCCTTCTCTGGGGGGCTGACTTCCCACATAAGCTTTGTACGTATATTTGATTTTCAGAATCTTTTGCCTAGTTTCCTAATGGTTTTCCTTACCTGTGAAAGAAACTTAAGTTTTTCTACCTCATTTCCATAATACTTGAAAGTTTTTCCTAATTTCATTCCAAATGGAGTTTTTTTTTAAAAAAGTGTTTTATTATTTCAAAGTGGTAAAGGAGGGTGGTCTTGTTTTCTCATGTCTTTATTGCTCTGTGGCTTCAATATCTTTCTGGTTGGGGGTGGAGATTCTCATAGAAAAAATTCCTTTTGATCTCTTTCCTTTTGATGTAATTGATATTACTGAAGTTTGGAAAGCAACTGAACCCGCAGGCATAAGAGAAATCAGAAGAAGAATCTCAGATTCCATTTATAACAATTTCATTGATACATACATCTTCTTTTTAAAATAACCACAACAACTCAAAGGCTTTTTTAAACATTTTTTGTCCATTGAGCTGTTATATTAACAGCCTCTCATCATGTGGAAAAAATGAGTAGGGCTTACAAAGCATTTAAAAGAAGTGCTCTTTTGTGGATTGTTAAAGCAGCTGCATCTTCAAGAAATTAGCTGTTTGAATGCTTTTTCTGGCTGCTTTTCTAATGCCAATAATATAATTGCACTGTTATTTCTGGGAAAACACAGTTCCTTTGTGTGTACAGACAGGCATGTAGAGCTTTTGAAGCAGGCATGCCAACTCTTCAGAAAGTGGCGAATACAAAGACATCTTTAAGGATGAAGATTTTCGTTGCATTTCTGCAATGCAAGTTCCCCCCCACACACACACCACTTTCAAACCTGCAGGCAACATAACAGTGTTTGCAGAAAAAAATCCTGAAGCTTTTCCTGCAATGATGTGATGCTGCTTTTTTTCATTCTCCCCGCCCCGCTACATCGTTCCTTGGATGTGTTTTTGAATCTTCTGAAGGTGTTGGTTCCTGACCTTATGGTTTGCAAAACAATTCCTTTAAATATATCGATGGAGATTCTCAATCATCCAGGTAGATGTTTTCTGAAGGTTGAAGTCATGACAACTGAGCTTATTTTTCTTTTTAGTTTGAGAGTTGAGTTCACTGCTCATCCAAGCAGCTTCATCAGACAGAGCACGTTAGTGTAGTGAGACAGACAATCTTTGGAATGTACCAATTCTTCCTGCACCGATCTCAGGGGTTCCTCCCCAAAGTGCATTGCAATATGTCAAAGAAGATTCTCAGTCATCCAGGTAAAGTTGTCTGACGGTTGAGTCATGACATGACTGTCCAATCATGTCTTGATTCTCAGAGACTGCCTGGAAAAGCCCCCTGCAGTTGTTTTTGGGGGGGCAAGATTTGTCGGAAGTGGTTTGCCATTGTCTCCTTCCTAGGGCTGAGAAAGTGGGACTGGCCCAAAGTCACCCAGCTGGCTTTGCTTCTAAGCCAAGATTTAGAATTCACACACTTCCAGTTTCTAGCATCGTGCCTTAACCACTACACCAAACTGTCTCTCTTTAAATATTTAATACAATGCTAATAATGAGTTGGTTAGGAAGAACAATGATTTTATACAACAGCCTATTATTATCTGAAACATGGAGGAAAGGACAGGGAGAAAACTGCAATCTGTGGTTTTCCTAATAAAAGCATACTCAGCAACTTGGATATACGCCCTCTTTAGCAAATATATTTGTGCAATTATATCCCGCAGTGCAGCTGCATGTATTTAGCAGAGTATGTTAAATTACCTTTCTCCCGTCCACCCAAATATCACCCAGCCATTAAAAGTTCCCTAAAGATAACTTTCTAAAGAAAAGTCTCTGTATCAAAGAGCTTCTGTAAACCATTTATTCTTCTCTAACTGAAGCACATGGGAAGCCAATTCCGGAGATTAAAGTTTCTTCAAATGGCAATCCCCAATAAGAGACAAACTACCACAGTCAATAATACAAAAGTCTCTGCATATTATTGAAAAATTATCTTAAGCCCCTACTTCAGAGAATGCAATTTTACCAGGCATATTTTATTGAAATCTTTAATAAGCTGCTTGAGTTTGGACTATGACCTTTCTTCATTTTTCCTCCTCCAATTACTACTTTTGTTTTGTTTCCATCCAGGAACGGTGATCCAAATCAGATAACAATTTGTTCAAAAGTCAAGGCTTGTTAATAAGTCGCTCCCTTTGTTTGTGCTGGAATCGCTGTAGTTTGCTCTTGAGTTGTTTCACAACATACATTATTAAAGATGCGGGTTGGATTCAATTAGTTAGTTGCTTGTCACTATATATATATATATATATATATATATATATATATATATATATATATATATATATATATATATATATATATATATATATGGAAAAGTATAAAAAGGATGATAATTAACATTCCATTGTATCACCTTCATTATTTCCTTCTCCTTTTTATGTCATGAAGTCCTCTCAACTCTTATTATGTTTTCAAACATTGATGCACTTCATTATTAAAAAAAAAATAGGAAAGAAAAGCAATGTCACTATATTTTCCCCCAGGGGAGTGAAAAGCATTAATAAATAAAAAGTTGATTGGCTGTTTATGTTTCCCTGAAAAAGGAAATCAGAAAGAAGCAAAATGAACTTGCAGTTTCACATACAGCGGTGGAAAAATAAGGCTGGTAGAAGCTGCAAGAAGTGTTCCCATTACTCAGGTGTGTATATCAAGTTGTTGAGAATCACACAGATTGTCCCAAAGGTGCTTTTGGACTTCCTTTGTTTTTCCTTGAAGATATTTCATTTCTCATCCAAGAAGCTTCTTCAGTTTCACATAGATTGTCCTCATGGTCTTTATCCTTGAAGTTCACTAACAGCTCAATGTTTTCCATTGATCCACCATATACCCAAAGTCCCAAATCACTTTGGGCATGCTATCGTGTTCTTCCAGGTCATCCATTTTGTCTCTATGGAGATCTAGTAAAGTAAAGAGGAATGTTTTATTTTATTTTTATTTTTTGTAAGAAGAAGAGGAAACTTGACACATTTTGGAGTTTCTATCATTTTACTGTATCAAGGGTGTTGAGATAGTTAATGGCTCCTGTATGTGAAGTTTCTTAACATTATCTCAAAAAAGTTTATATTTTATTGGACTATGCTTGAAAGACAACCAGCATAGTATAGTGCAAGGGTAGGCAACCTTGGCTCTTTTATGACTCGTGGACTTCAACTCCCAGAATTCCTCCTGAGGGGAAAGGGAGAGGTTTCCAAGCTGAGCCATGCTGGCTCAGGAATTCTGGGAGTTGAAGTCCACGAGTCATAAAAGAGCCAAGGTTGCCTATTCCTGATATAGGGTGCCATGCTGGCAGAGGAATTCTGGGAGTTGAAGTCCCCTCATCTTCCTAGTAACTCAGGGGTAGGCAACCTTGGCTCTTTTATGACTTGTGGACTTCAACTCCCAGAATTCCTGAGCCAGCCATGCTGAGGGGAAAGGGAGAGGTTTCCAAGCTGAGCCATGCTGCCTCAGGAATTCTGGGAGTTGAAGTCCATGAGCCATAAAAGAGCCCAGGTTGCCTACCCCTGGTATAGTGGTCTAGGAATAGGGAGACAAAGTTTCTAATTGTCTTTTACAAACGAAAGCTGATCTTGCACTAACCATTTTTCTTAACCTTTATCAACATCTGGCTCGGAGGAAAACCATGTAGTAAACAAAGCCTATTTTTGTATCACACACTGATAGCTTTCTTCGTTTTACTTTAATTTATTAATTTGTATCCTGCCTTTATTATTTTTGCAAAGAATCCAAGGCAGTGAACGTATCCAACACATCTTCCTTCTCCTATTTTTCCCACGACAACAACCGTCTGCTGTGGCTGGCCTGAGAGAGAGTTGACTTTCTCTCTCAGCTGACTTTCATGGCTAAGGCAGGACTTGAACTCACAGTCTCCCACTTTCTAGACTGAAGCCCTAACTGCTAGATCTAGGAAAGCACCATGCCAAAAGAAGCAGATCCGACAATTATTAAGGAAAAAAAAATATGATAAAGAAAATGATGACATTGGGCTTAGAATAATGGTGCTATCCTAGGCACTCATGCTTAGAATTCTTAACTATGAAACAAGAGGCTGCCAAAGTCAGAAATTTAAATCTGGTCAGATGATATAACACATATACAGGGGGCACATCTCAGGCCCTAGATCAGTGGTGGAGAACCTATGGCATTCGTGCCATGCCCCGGAGATGGCAACTGTCCCTCTTCAACCAGCTGCCTGCTAACTCACTGAGGTCCCACATGGCCGGATACATCCCAGCATGGCGTGTTTCCCTCCCCCCATCCCATCCCTCCTGACCTCGCATGCTCTCCTTTTCCTAGGCACGACCCACTGCATCCCCTCCTCAGCTGTTGGCGGGCCATCCAGCTCAGAGGTGGCTTCTTTGAACTGCTGGCGGTGGGCTGCAGAGCCTCAGAGTTTGCCGGTCGAGGGGCCGGCAGGCTGTGGCTGCTGATGGACACCATCGGCCCCCATGCGCTCGCTGGCCTCTGTGTGTGGTGGCCAATGGTGTCAGGAAGCAGCTGCCCCAGCCCTTGCCTTGCCCCAAGTGTCCCTCCCCATGAGCAACATTGAGGTGACCATGCCCATCTTGGCCACATCCACCCAATCTGCCATGACCACCGCAGCCACGCCCACCCAGTGGGCCACGCCCACCTGGCACCCGGCAATAAATAAGTGGGGTTTAGGTTGCAGTTTGGGCACTTGGTCTCTAAAAGGTGCACCATCACTGCCCTAGATGATGCAGATCCAGAGCGTGATGGAGTTTGTTTAGCCAATTCAAATTGAAAAGAAGTGACAGATGCTAAAAAAAAAACCTGCCAGGGAAACTAAGAAAACATAAAAGAAACCACAACACATATAGAAGTAAATCTTGATATATCTTCTTCTTTCAAGCTAAGTGATTTGTCAATTCCATCTTATCCTAGATGGGAATGGTTGGAACCAAAGGGAAACCACGGGCCTTCAGAGAATGGAACGAAATTCAGGGTGACTCTTTCTCAAGCGCTTGCCTCCAGTCTTGCCCCTCTATATTGATGAAGCTCTGGCAAATGTTATAAAGAAAATAGCAGCAAACAGGCAAGCTTGAGGATGAATTAGAATAGGTCAAATGGAAGGGCCATGGAGTCCAAATCAAAACTGACAAGTCTTTCGTTTCTTTGAACTTGGAAAGCTGTCAGTTTGTTCCCAAGCTGCTTGTTACCGCCAGAAGACAGCCTATCCAAAGAGAGGGAGAAAGAGAGAGAGGGAGAGAGAGAGAAATGTAGCTATGGATAATTTTAACACATATATAAACACAGGTTGTGTTGGAAAGCAAAGCTACTCCTCTCCTTGACATCATTTTGCACAGCCTGACTGCCATATCAAATTCAGTTTAAAACCCTGGGCTGTGGCTGGGGAGTCCTCAAAGATAAGAAGATAATAAAAAGGTTGACAGTTATGTTTTAATACCTAGATATATTTTTTTTGGGTCCGGGCTTGTTCAGAATCAAGAAATAAAGAGGCCGAGTGAAGGGTGTTCAGTAGCAGGGAGAAAAATGGCCATGTTGAGCTTGATATCAGCTTACAAATTGGCCAGGATAGTTTCCTAAGACATGTGAAGTCTATTAAATCTACAGAAGCTGCCTAGTTCCTGATGAGTCCAATGAGTGCGATGGGCACTATGTATTTGCTCACCAACATTTGTAGTCTCTTCACCCGGTTTTTTTAATCACCTCTTGGCTTAACTTTCTCTGAAATGATGCTGAACAAACAATCATCATTCACATCTAATGAGTTTAATTAATAGAGCTGTCGTGAGAAGGAAAGAGATTGCATTATGGATAGTCTGGTTCAAATTCTGAAAGCTGCTTTCAATCAGCAAGCAAAGGAATGCCTGACTGACAAAGAGGCCGAAATCCTTTCACGTTTGAAGAGACACCTTCTAACAGCAAAGAAATAGGGCAAAGAGATGGATTTATGAGGCTAATACCAGCTAAAACTTCCAAACTAATATATCATTGTGATTCTCTTGATGGTTGGATCTGTTGATTCATTTTTCTTCATGTAGAAGGCTAATACTGCACTGTACACTTTTGTGAATGCTGAGGGGAGGGGGATTGGGCAGAATCCCAATGTTGCTTTCTCATACTACAATTTCATAATATGTCAGCACCTGCTTGCAAAGATCCTGGTGTTTTCTTTTTAAAAAAATCGAATAAGACAAATTTTAACAAGCGTTCGTCATTCTGTGCACATCTGCAAGTATGCTTTAATTTTCTTCCACTAACTGACAATATGTATCAAGGGCAGACGGAGCTCCAAATCCAAGTTATTCATAGGAAGTACAGTTTCCCAAATTAATTTTTGAAAAAAAAACAAAAACAAATTTTCTCTCTTGGCACAAATGCATTTTTTTTTCTCCCTTGTTCAAATAAATTCCATTTGC
Source organism: Protobothrops mucrosquamatus (assembly GCF_001527695.2). Classification (NCBI taxonomy): domain Eukaryota; kingdom Metazoa; phylum Chordata; class Lepidosauria; order Squamata; family Viperidae; genus Protobothrops; species Protobothrops mucrosquamatus. Next base: position 3,161,016 of record NW_015386465.1, read on the forward strand.
AATTGCATTCAGGTGACGTTGTTCCCAAAAAGTTCTGTAGTGATATGATTACAAATGTGGGGTATTGCAGAATCCTGAACACTTAGGGATTAGCCATAACCTTGATGGACCATATAAAACAGAAGATTTATTCCTGGCTAATAATAAAGCTATTCAGACAGCTACTTTCTGGACCCCAAATTCTACAAAATGTCACATAAGTAATTTCAAGTTCCTTCTGTGTTTTAATCTTTATATCTGTCATACAGTGATTGAAAATTTTCCTTATTTGGATTATTAATTTTAAATATTACATCGGTTGTTTTTGCATTGACAACAGATGTAAATGTAGCCATCTTTTACCTTTTGCTTTTAGAGTTAGATGATGCCGGGAGGGGGGATGTGAATGAGAGTTCAGCTAGACATAACAACACTAAACCTAGCATGGGAAACAAGGTTATTGTAACCAGATCTGATAAGGAATTGGTGGGCTGGAGAACTGGAGAGGAGGCACGTGCTTCAAGCTAATTGGGGAATGTGATTTATGACGGTTAATTGGAGGAGGGAATTGTGCTTTGATACTATGTGCTCAGGGGAGGGGAATTTAGTTTTTGGCTTCGCTTATGCAGTGCTGATATTACGCTACTCAAAATAAAGATTCTTTAAGGTAAACAATGCCTCAAAGATCTTTTGAAGAATTTCATCTGTCGGAACCATGACACAATTAATCAATCAATCCAGGTGATTCATCCAGATGATTCTTGCTTGCATCTGTGTCAAAAAGATGACAACACTTGACCCTTTAGCTGCTTCACATAGAATCAGCCAGAGTCAAATTCATTTGGTTTCAGGGTCATGAGATATTATTCTAACATCAGAAAACCACTAATTGGGTCCTTAGAAAAAAGATGAAAGGGAGAGTCAGAGATAGAGAGAGAAACAAAGGTAAGAGATGCAACATTATAATCTGGCTGAACATTAACACAAACACAATTCTTTCTTTGAAACATCCCTGCTGCACTACCCTAACTGTTCCAATAGAATTCAAATCAAATATCTTTCTTACGGTCCTTGACCAGCCTTTGCAATAAGAGAGTACAATACAAAGAGAAATAGTTAAATGCAACAATTTGTTATTGGATAGAAATAAAGTGGATAATATATTTGGTCTAGCTAGTTGGTCACATCTCAAAAACTAAACTCTTAACTCAGTAGGAGGAGCTGGAAAAAAACCTTCCTTTTTCAGTCTATATGGGAAAAAGGGCTGCAATTTTTCCTTTAAAGTTTTCATATATACCACCCAAACAGTAGAATCAAAGTGGTTTATGGAACAACAGAACAGAAGTAAATGCTCAGAAAGCTCAGGAGAAGAATGTGGAATCACCACTAGCACCTAAGAGCACAGCCTTTTACAAAAATAATAATAAATAGAGAGTGTAGACGAACCTTTTAGAGACCGAGTGCCCAAACTGCAACCCAAAACCCACTTATGCATCATCGGGTGCCGGATGGGTGTGGCCCAGTGGCTGGGTGTGGCCAATTGGGGTGTGTGGCCCATTGGGTGGGCATGGCTGCGATGGTAACGGCAGACTGGGTGGGACTAAAAAGTTCAATCAATCAATTCCAACTTTGCAAGATCTTTTTTTCCCCGCGAGTTGAAATTTACTGATTGATTGCACCTCTTTTTTTTTTTGCACACGGCGGCAGAGGCCTAAAGCGAAAAGGTTTTATAAAATCCAGCTGAAGGCCTAGGACTGGGGTGACGGCATGCGTGCCCACAGAGAGGGCTCTGAGTGCCGCCTCTGGCACCCGTGCCATAGGTTCACCACCACTGCTGTAGACCATCTGGGAAAGCTTTTCAAAAATTTTAGGAAACTCGTGGACAATTGCTTTCTATGGGCTTTACCCTGTTAACCTTGTGGGATGTGGAGACTACACCTCTTCCCCTGGGAAGACCTCAGAGGATGGCCTGATTTTAATCAGGAGAAATTCATACAATAATCCCAACGGTATATTTGTAAAGGTTTGAGGATAATGTGCCTGCAAACCTTTAAAAATAATTTCTTAAATTGGCTTATCTTTTTCTTTCTGTTTTATTGGCTTTCAAGTACCGGCTTTTGAAGAATAGAACAAGGCCTGTAATAGCTGAATTGAAGATATTTCTGGAAGCCAGCGGCCTAAATGATCTGTGAAGAAAAGAAACATTCTTTGTTATCCATTTTATTTTACTGTCTTCTCATTCAAAGTGAATTATTCCTTCTGAGGCCCTTAACATTAGGTCTGAGATTTAGTTTAAAATAAGTGGAACCTAGGAAAGGTCTGTTGTATCTGCTCATCTATCTGACACACAAAGGCGATCTATAAGAATCTGTTTTATTGCTTCACATTATTTCAACCCATGTGACAAAAGTTTATTTATTTTAGATAAAGAATGTTGAAGAAATCTTCAGATAAACAATGCCTCTAGTTCATGGACTTACTTGGTATATAAAAGAATCATTATCCTACAGTATATGTTTCTCAAATAATTGGACCTAAGCACAGATAAATATAGAATGAATGGAAGTCAACATCTTAAATTCTTCTTTACAGATCCTTGAGCACAGCAGCTGCTATTGTTTATATCGTCAATATTGATAATGAGCTTATTGTCTTTCAAAGCTTACAGAATCGGATGCCTCTGAGTTTCCACCAAACGGCAACACTCTCTTCTCCCATCCTATTTTGGAAGATGTAAGTTCCTTATTCTACAGCAGGTTTACAATTAACCTAGTATTGGAAAGGATCTCTGTGCTTTCTCCACCAGTCTTACCATTGATGAATAGAATTGCAGCAAAACTGGGGGGGGTGAGTAGTGGAGGGGTTTTACTTTACTATAGTTACTGTTTTGAGATTGTAGTTTGGTTGGAAGAAAGAAAGTAGACATGACTCTGGGAATTGACATGGAACAACCAGGATGGATAGCTCAGGGTGGTGGGACAGAAGAGAAATAGGAGCAGCTGGCAGCATCGTTCAACGAAAGAAGCCATCTTGTCACCCCCCAAAAAAACACCCTCAAACAAAATAAATTCAGAAGACAGAGACTGAAACAAGGGTGGAGATGTTTCATTCACAAAGTTGGATCATGTTCTCTCCCTCTCCCTCTCCCCTCTCTCTCCCCCCCTCTCTCTCTCTCTCTCTCTGTGTGTGTGTGTGTGTGTGTGTGTGTGTGTGTGTGAGAGAGAGAGAGAGAGAGAGAGAGAGAGAGAGAGATCTAATAAATAAAAGGTGTGTGTAAAGCAACTGAATGAAATGAGGTTATTGTGGAGAGATCTCTGCAGCACCGAAAATCGTAGTAACAAATATTAGCAGATACTGTCTATTAGTTGGACTCACTGGGGTCTATGTAAATTTTAAAACACACACAACGATAATAAAGTTAATGTAAAACAGTAAAACACTTGGAGTATAGGAAACGCTAGGTAAAGGAATAGAGTATTGGCAGGAATAAGATTTCATATTGGGCACAAACTTTCTAGTCAGTGTTGACTCCTGATGATTGCCTAGACAGGTCCCTGCAGTTTTCTTGGTAATATTTTTGGGAAGTGATTGCCCTTGCTTCCTTTCTGGGGCTGAGAGAGAATGACTGGCCCAAAGACACCCAGCTGGCTTTGTACATAACATGGGACTATAACTTAATGTCTCACAGTTTCTAGTTTGACACCTTAACCAAACATCAAACAGAGCCCTTTGTGTGTGAAATCAACTCTTATTTGGTGTCTGCTGGTACCAGCCCACCCAAATTGGAATTATGATCCCATTAAAGGCATTGTTTGATCATTAAAATTAAAAAAAATGAAATAACATGAGGAATAGAACACTAGTAATGTCCCCATTTGATTAATAATATCAGAAGCGTAACTGCCTCAGTTTAACAGTATATAAACAAACACAGAATTAAAGGAATTTGATACTTTTCTGTTTTTCCCCCATAAGCAGACAAATGGGAAATCAGCATCTCATTTTGTTTCCTTCCTGTACAATGAACAACAATAATAAAAAATCTAGAAATATTGATGGGGGTATTCTAAATTTTGGCTAGCATAACAGATACCCGAAGTTATAATTTTTAAAAACTGAATCTTAATGAAATTGTGAACACAGCTAAGAGGGGGAAAAAACAACAATTAAAACAAAGTCTTAAATAATTCTCTGGTTAATTTGCATCCTGAGAACAAATTGTTCAAAAGAAGTCAAAAAGCCTGCAGCTATCAAAACCTTTCTATAAAAAGAAGAGTCTTTTTGACCAAGCTCTTTCTATGCTAATTTCCTTAACATCCCAAATAAAAAAGGCACAATTATGGTAGAAAATAATTTCTTTCCAGTTTCTTTTTTTAAAAGTGTGACCTGAATACAAAATAGAATTACAATTAGGTTGGTCGAGGGCAATGGCATTAGTTATAGTCCATCTAACAGTGGTTTTTTTCACTATAATGGAGTATACACAACCCAGACCCACACACACAGAGATAATAGAATAGAATAGAATAGAATAGAATGGAGTGGAGTGGAGTGGAGTGGAGTGGAGTGGATTGGAATAGAATAGAATAGAATAGAATAGAATAGAATAGAATAGAATAGAATAGAATAGAATGGAATGGAATGGAATGGAATGGAGTGGAGTGGAGTGGAGTGGAGTGGATTGGAATAGAATAGAATAGAATAGAATAGAATAGAATAGAATAGAATAGAATAGAATAGAGTGGAGTGGAGTGGAGTGGAGTGGAGTGGATTGGAATAGAATAGAATAGAATAGAATAGAATAGAATAGAATAGAATGGAATGGAATGGAATGGAATGGAGTGGAGTGGAGTGGAGTGGAGTGGAGTGGATTGGAATAGAATAGAATAGAATAGAATAGAATAGAATAGAATAGAATAATAACTTTATCACTTTGAATGTACACAATCGGCATACATTAAAATGGAATTTCATTGCACTAAAGGGTCACCACCTCCGATATACACTACATAAATATGATAAAAATAAATAAATATGCACAGAATTATGCATATACCCACATATATTCTATGACACAGAGAAACAACACAGTCTAGTTCGGATTATGTATACATGTGCATGGCGAGAAAAACAAATCTTGTGAGTTTACCAGATGGATGGCATAGGGAACAAAGCTGTTAAAGAATCAGGTAGTCCTGCTATAAATACTTTGAAACCTCCTCACAGAGAGGAGCAACAGAAACAGACCGTAAAGTGTGGGGTCTCTGACAATGCTTTGAGCAATCAGCACATAGCGCTTATAAGCAGTATCCTGAATACCAGGGAGTGAGCTTCCTATGATCTTCCTGGCTGTCCTTAACACTCTCTGCATGGACCTTCTATCTGAGGCACTATTTCCACCAAACCAGACAGGGATGCAGTTTGCTAAAATGCTCTCAATCGTACCTCTGAAAAAAGTGGCCAGAACAGAAGGAGCGAGATTCATGAAATGCAGATACTGGTTTATATGCTTCACTAAGGATGAGGTGTGGAGAAACCATTCTACTGAAAGGACCTTTGGTGGGTCAGCTAAAAAGTAGAAGATAACTAATGCTTTCCTATTATTCTGGAAAGACTTCAACAATAATGATCAAGTCCTTTAGCCCAGGGGTCCCCAACCCCTGGTCCGTGGACCAGTACCGGGCCGCAGCATGCCAGCATCTGGGTTGCACAAACAAGCAAAGCCCCATCCATGAGATGTAGGCAGCACACAAAACCATGCACCCTCCGGTCCACGGAAAAACCTCTCTCCACGGAACCGGTCCCTTGTGCCCAAAATGTTGGGGACCTCTGCTTTATCCTAGTAACCAGAAGGCACACAAATGTCTTTGTTGTGTGAAGATAAACATTTGCAATATGATGAAATTGCTAAAGGATCAGGAAACCCATGTTGAAGCTATTGGACAACACAGGCACATTTCGTGTTCACACTCTCTCTTTCCACAATCTACAACAAACAATTGTTCTTTTGTGGGAAAGAAGAACCCATTTAATCTACCTTCAAGTCCTAGAGAAAAAAAAATAAGGGGGGGGAATCTAATCAATAAATTAGCAGGTAATCGATACATAATTATTATCGATCCAGACACTGACAAGAACATTTCTGCAAAATAGTATCTAATTTTGGAAATATTCTGTGTTCTGGATTTAGGACATCTCTTTTTTGCAGAATTCTTATCATCGGGAAGCTTCTTCTATGAACTGATGGATCTGATTCATTATATTCTGCACCCAAAGAAATTTCAAGTCACCTTGACTCCACTCGGGTTTTCAGAAAGGCATTTTGAGCTACAAGGAATATTGTCACTGTGCTGCATATGATTAAAAGGGTAAAAGAGTCATTAGCAAAACTGACTAATGGCCAACTGGTTCCCATGCCTCCCAGCTGCCATTGTGATAAAACGGAAGGCATTTACTTATTAATTTTCGAGCCTAAATCTTGGGAGCTTCATAGAGATTCAGCATCATTATTCCACAAGGTTGCTGGGGGTGGTGGTGAGATGTCAGTTATACTGCACACAATATCTCCCCCCCACATACCCTTCTTAACTTGGAAATGTACTTTTGTTTGCATATCTCTGCTCTAAATTTATGATATCCTAATGTTACCAGCGTGCAACCTTATTCAGGTACATACTTATGCAGCTGTAAATCTGATTTTGTTCAGCGGGACTTATTTTAAATCCAGCAGAGAAATGTCTGCCTTGATTTTATCTTCGGAGTTAGAGGAGCGAGTGTTTTTGGAAGAAAAAAAAGCAACTTTGCCATTAAGTATTACCAGCTCCCTTTCTTTTATAATGATCTCCCCTTTGTCTCTGTCTCCATTTTATTTCAACCCTAATTCCTTCCTGCCCATTCTCATTTTCCCCTTTCATAACACTTATCTCCACACCTTAATAATAATAATAATAATAATAATAATAATAATAATAATAATAATAATAATAATAATAATAATAATAATAATGATAAAGTTGGAAGGGACCTTGGAGGTCATCTAGTCCAACCCCCTGCTCAGGCAGGAAACCCTATACCATTTCAGACAAATGGCTGTCCAGTTTCTTCTTTAAAACTTCCAGTGTTGGTGCATTCACCGCTTCTGGAGGCAGGTTGTTCCACTGGTTAATTGTTCTCACTGTCAGGAAGTTTCTCCTTAGTTCTAGGTTGCTTCTCTCCTTGATTAGTTTCCATCCATTGCTTCTTGTCCTGCCTTCAGGTGCTTTGGAGAATAGCTTGACTCCCTCTTCTTTGTGGCAGCCCCTGAGATATTGGAAGACTGCTATCATGTCCCCCCCTCATCCTTCTCTTCATTAAACTAGACATACCCAATTCCAGCAACCGTTCCTTATATGTTTTAGCCTCCAGTCCCCTAATCATCTTTGTTGCTCTTCTCTGTACTCTTTCTAGAGTCTCAACCTTTTAACCGTCCTAGAGGAGATTTACATAATGTCTCCCTCCAAAAGATAACTGGGTAAAACCCATGCCATCTTCCCATTACTGAACATTGGATAAAAGTCAATATTCTGCACTTATTGAGGTGTAAGCTGAGTGATCTCTTATTTGTGAGGGACCTTTTGGACTTGGATCAATCTTTTGCAGGGATGTCTCATAACTGCAGATTCTTGATTAACAGAATTTAGAATGGAATAGTATTGAACAGGATAGATGATTAATGGATTAGTCTTATCAATAAGATAAAAGGAACATAAAGCACATAAATTTTGTTTCAGAATAAAATAGGCAATACAGTGATAAAATACATCTGGGATAATACAAAGAATGAGCAATCAGATAAATGAATTTCCCTTGAAGAGTACCCCGATTTGTTTGATGTTCTGGGTTAACAGTTTTTGAACATTACAGAAAAAAATGTTATAATTTTTGAATAAAATATCCAGATATATTATGATAATAAGAATCCTGAAAAATCTTCCAGTTATTTAATAGTTAATTTTATTTAGAGTTTCAGTTTTTCTCTTAAACATTTGTCAGGTTTATTTTTTTAAACTTGCAATAAAAATCAGCACATGCTAATGTAGATATCCAGAAGTATGTGAATCCTATATATAAGGCAGTGTATGTATCTTGGCAATTCCCCCCCCCCTTTTAATATAACTCACAAAGTTTTTTTTCTACATATTTTCCAGAAAGAATATCAAGGAAATTGGGCTAATGAATTAAAAAAAAAAAGCTACCTCAAGGCAATGCAATAGAAGCTTAAATTTCACTTCAATTACTCATTTATATTCTGGTGCCTTAAAATAAAGAAGGGCAAATAAAAGTTTTTGTGATCAAAGGGAGGCAGCAACGATTGTATTTAACTGACTTTGTAAAAAAAAAAATGATGGCAGAGAAGAAGGCTAAATTTAGATTTGGGTTTGTGAAAATATATTATTAACATGAAGGTGTTATGAATGACACAATTTGAAGTTTCAGAATTGTCTCCACAATTTTTATATTTATTAAAAATTCAGTAATGGTCTATCAATCCCCTGCCTTGTTACCACAGCTAATCTCTTAATGGTCATTTTATTTCATCTGATAATAAGATACTCAAGGGATTTACACTGTGCAAAAATAAATGAAATTGCAATCTTTGGGTTCCACTTCCAAGTATCCCATTGTTTCTTCATGACCTGACTGTTTATAAAAATATTTGTGAGTTAGTTTTTGCCCTTGACTTGAGGACAACGTTGTTGTTGTTGTTGTTGTTGTTGTTGTTGTTGTTGTTGTTGTTGTTGTTGTTTTTGGCTATGATTTCATAGTGTGAGGGTTGAGGTCGAAATAAGCAGTATATCTCAGGACCAAGGCACTAACAAGCTTCTAATCTACAGTACAATCATTTTATCTCATCTAGATTAGAATAATTATTGTACATAAATTTGATAGGTTAGTTTATAATTTTATCTTTTATTGGCCAACAAATTCCTTGTGTGTCCAATCACACTTGGCCAATAACTATAAACTAAACTATAAAACTTATCCACAGTAACAATTCTAATCTAAATCAGCCCACCTGAAAATCTTCTGCCAAATCTAGATGAGGTATCAAGTTCAGCTCATTGACAAAATAACCTAACCTATGTTTTTGCTCCATATCTTCCTCTTCTGTTCCTATCTTTCCATCTTCTCTAAATGGATGATGTTTTTGAGGCAGTGTTAAATTCCACTTCCATTTAACTTCACACCTAATTAGGTTTCTGTGTTGCCTTCTACATAGAGTAGAGTAGAGTAGAGTAGAGTAGAGTAGAGTAGAGTAGAGTAGAGTAGAACAGAACAGAACAGAACAGAACAGAACAGAACAGAACAGAACAGAATAGAGCTAGAAGCGACCTTGGAGGTCTTCTAGTCCAGCCCCCTGGTCAAGCAGGAGAACCTATACCATCTCAGACAGGTGATTGTCCAGTCTCTTCTTAAAAATCTCCAGTGATGGAGCACCCACGATTTCTGGGGGTAAGCTGTTCCACTGGTTGATTGTCCTCACTGTCAGGAAGTTTCTCCTTAAATCCAGGTTGCTTCTCTCCTCAGTCAGTTTCCAACCATTGTTTCTCGTCCTTCCGTCTGGTGCTCTGGTGAACAACCTGACCCCCTCTTCTTCGTGGCAGCCCCTCAGGCACTGGAAAACTGCTATCATGTCTCCCCTATTTCTTCTTTTCTTTAGGCTAACAAAATCCAAATTCCGCAGCCGTTCTTCGTATGTTTTGGTCTCCAGGCCTTTGATCATCTTGGTTAATACATTCACCTAAAGAATGAATTAACCCTATTACTCTCCCAATATACAGTATGAAAAACAGGAGAGGTGTGACCTCACTAATTACTGCCCAGTCTACATTTTCTAAGTAAATAGCAAGCTATATGCAGGATTTTTATAAACATTTGGACTTGATGTTCTTTGAGAATATTGTAGAACCTAAGCAGTTTGATTTCAGGCCCAAACACTATATGGCAGGGGTCCCCAATCTATGGGACATGGCCCACTACCAGGTCATTGTTGGCCACTGGGCCACATGAGTGGATGGCCAATGCACGCATGTGTGCAAACTCACACACCCCACTCATAATCATGACGTTGTACTGGTGCTACATTGCCCTAAGCGCACACTCCTCCCCGCTCTGGCTAGCATCGCAGCATCGCATGGGCATTAATGTCACCCGAGCATCACGCAAGCACTCATGGCCCTGTTTGCATCATGCATGCAATTGTGGCCCGTTCATGAGCATGCACGGCTGATTTGTGCATGCACGTGGCCCCATTCATGTGCATGCGTGCCCATGTAAAGGTGCCTTGACACCCCCCCCGGCCCAGGTTGCCAACCCAGAAAGGTTGGGGACCCATGCTCCATGGTAAATCACTACATAATTATGCAATGATTTAACAGAAATATATTATCTCCCATATGGAGCCCTCTATACTGCTAGAAGAGAATATATGTAACTGAGAGTTGGACTGTGGAGTTTGTGGTACTCTCTGACCTTCATTGTTTCCTTGAAGATGTTTCATTAGTCGACTAGGTAACATCATCAGTGCTACTGAGTATGGGGTTTTGTCCCTGTTTATATACAGTAACTTGCCCTATATGTTTTGATGGGGGAGTGGTTCTTTGATTAGAGTGTTATTTGCTGCATGATTCTTTGCTTGTTTGTCTCCTTAGTGTTTCTTTGATTAGAATAATGTTTTCTACTTGATTCTTTGTCTGGGGTTAGTCACTGCTTATCTGGGTATAGGCTGCTGAAGACAATGTGTCCTGGTTGAAATAAAAAACCAGGATTTTTTTTAGAAAGGGCCCCAATCCCTTAACCAGATGAATGATTAATGGCAAAACTATCAAGAAGGTGAAATTGTTTAAATACTTAATATTTATTTTAATCATTTGCCTGCTGGGATGATCAAACCCTCAATAAAGCCCCAGGACCATCTGTAATAATTTCAAAATTTGCCAGTTTGGACATAAAAACAATTATATCTCAAATGGTGTTGATTTATTCAAGACCAAAGCTTTGGATACGTTGCTCAATGGAACCCAGGTGTGTATCTATAACAAGATCTCAATCTTGGACTCTGTACAAAAGCTACATTTCAAAAAACGACAGCCTGCAATCTCTCATTCAGCTTCTAGTGTTCCACACAATTAGAATCTGGATGATCTCTTTTAAGACTTGGGCAAGATGATGCCATTTAAAGTGTCAAGCAAAGCAAATCACTCCAGAGAGTTCATTCATTTATATTAGCTATTGATAGCTAAGCTACTGATAGCACTATTGTAGGCATACTCTGCCCACAGCCTTCCATCCTTCTGCAGTTGGTAAAATGAGGACCCAGATTTTTGGGGGCAATATGCAAATAATGTATCTACATTGTAAACCACCCAGAGAATGCTATAAAGCAGCGGTCCCCAACCTTTTGGGCACCAGGGACCGGTTCTGTGGAGAGAGGTTTTTCCATGGATTGGAGGGGGTGTGGTTTTGTGTACTGCCTGCATCTCACAAATGGGGCTTTGCTTGTTTGTGGAGCCCAGTTGGTGGCATGCTGTGGCTCGGTATTGGTCCACAGACCGGGGGTTGGTGACCCCTGGTATAAAGTGCTATGGATCGCTATGTAATCCTAATTGCTACTTTATTTATTCACGAAATTTATTTGCCACCCATCACATATCCAATGACTCTATTGCTATTGCTCATTGCAAAGACAATTTCACCAAAATCTGACATATTTCACTTGTCAATACCAGTGTTATTAATCTTACACCCTGGTAAAACCCTAATAGAATTTAAGTAACATGTCTGGAACTCAGATATAGAGGTGGATCTTCTTCTTCTTCTTGTGCCATATCTGTTATCGGATGTTGGCGATCATGTTGGCAATCATGTTTTTATCAGCAGGCGCACGAAAAAGTGCTGCTGAATTTTGTCCAAACCAATTCCTTAGATTTTGAAGCCACGATGTTCTTCTTCTGCCTGGACCTCGTTTGCCTTCAATCTTTCCCTGGAGGATTAAAATGGAGTATGCGGTATTTTTCTGGGTGTCGCATCACATGTCCGAAATATTCTAATTTTTGTTTTTTAATTGTTTTGATGATTTCCCTTGGCTTTCCCAGGTGGCTTATGAACTCCTCATTTCTGATCTTGTCAACTCAGCCACCTGTAAATCCACATTTCAAATGCTTCTAGTCTCTTCAGGTGGCCTTCTGTCAGAGATCAACTCTCTACTCCATAGAGCAGGATAGGAAAAATATAGCATCTGACAAGTCTGATTTTGAGTCTTAGGCTTATGTCGTGACTGCAGAAGGCCTTTTGCATTTTGAAGAATACTGTTCAGGCTTTTTCTATCCTTGTCTTTACTTCAACGGTCATGTCCCAGCTTTCATGTAAATTAGAACCGAGGTGCGTGATCCTTTCAACTTTTTCTAGTGGTATTCCTTCTGAATTTATTGGTGGTAAATTAACAGGTTGTTTGCTGACAACCATGATTGTAAAGGTGGATAGGGCTAAAATTTCCAATCTTTTTCATAGTAAAAACACACCCTCCCCTTGGACAATTCCTAGTTTCTTTCTAAAATTATGCATAATCCACACTGGAGGTTTCTTTTCCTCTGGCCTAAGCCAAATTTGTAGCCCAGAAGATATTGCAATTTTTCATATGAAAATTGTATTTTTATATGTTGAAGCACAGAGTTTGAATCTGCACCTCGTGGCTTATTAAAATGTCCACATCGGCAATCAAAATTCATAAGCCCATTTTTAAAAGAATTTTAATTTCCCTCAGGATCAGGAGATCACTGTATTTTCTTTTAAGTGACCAGTTTTACATCTATCAATAGCTGAGGTAAAAATTCTATCTGTAGCTTTTGGCCTATATAAGCTGATTGGTGTCATCCTCCTAGTTTTGAGAGAGCTATATTAGACTTATTTCATTTTTATGAATACATTTTAATTATTGTATCATTTTAAATCTTGGCTGTTTGGTCCAAAATGTAAACAACAACAATAAAAAAGGGTGGCATTTAAACTAGGTTTCAATTCAGATTTAATCCTCACAGAACTCAACATGCATTACGTCTGGAATAAGGAAAGTAGACCTTTGATTTAATGGTCTTTCTAATACATCTACTTAACACGAGAGAGACTTTACCACCAGCTTTATTGGAAAAATGAAAATATTTCAAGTACACAAAATAAAATAAAAATCAACTTAATCAAAAAAGCTTCAAATTCTGATGCTAAAACTATTGATTGTTTAAAAAAAGACTAAAGATTATAAGTAATGAATAAAGGATATATATATGTTGTTGTTAGTTGCGAAGTCATGTCTGACCCATCACAACCCCATGGACAACGTTCCTTCAGGCCTTCCTGTCCTCTACCATCTTCTGGAGTCCATTTAAGCTCACGCCTACTGCTTCAATGACTCCATCCAGCCACCTCATTCTCTGTTGTCCCCTTCTTCTATTGCCCTCAGTCTTTCCCAGCATTAGGCTCTTCTCCAGTGAGTCCTTCCTTCTCATTAGGTGGCCAAAGTACTTGAGTTTCAACTTCAGGATCTGGCCTTCTAAAGAGCAGTCAGGGTTGATCTCCTCTAGGACTGACCAGTTTGATCGCCTTGCAGTCCAGGGGACTTGCAGGAGTCTTCTCCAGCACCATATATATACTGAAGTTTATAAAAATAATATTGTATTCAACAATACAACAATGTTCTCTAAAAGAGGGGTTCCCAACTCCCAATCTGTGGGTCCTCTCCGGTCCACAGCATGCCAGAAATTGGTTTGTGCAAACAAGCAAAGCCCCATCTGTGGGATGCAGGCAGAACTCAAAACCAAGTCCCCTCTGATCTGCAGAAAAACATCTCTCCACGGAACCGGTCCCTGGTGCCCAAAAGGTTGAAGGCCACTGCTCTAAAGTTTTACAGTACAACCTTAAAGTGTTTTACTGCTTACTTAATTAAAAAAGGAAGCCAAGGTTTCCTTTTTTAATATCTGTACAGTATATTTATATGTCATTTGCTTCATACGTTCTAGAAAGCTTACATTGCAAATGTGAAGCCATAAAATAAAACTATTCAAGACACTGTTCTTATATGGATATTTTTTTTACTTCTTGTTGGTTTGCTTGACATACAATGAAAGGCAGCCAAATTTTCTCTTTTACATGTTCCTTCACACCCACAGCTTCTATGAGTTCAGGTACAGAGCACTTGAAATGGCCTCTTACTTAGCATAAATACAACACTCCTACTCCTTAGTGCAGATATTAATAGGTTTGGGATGACACAAAGACTACTAACAGGGAGATGGGGATAGGTTTTTCTTTTGCTGCTATGTCATGTGCTCTTTCTCATGGACTCCCATCCCTGGGAGAGCCTTGATATTCTAGTAAAAGGGGATCATGCTTGTATTCAACTTCAAGATGAATCCAGAGCTTAAGAATTAATGTGTCTGTTTCTTTAATTTCTTTAGTAGAGAAAATGATGTTTCTCAAATCTTTATAAAGAGAGATATTTCTGCATGCAGAAAAATTATTTAATCAACAGCATACTATTTAATCAACAGCATACATTCAATTTCATAGCTACTAAGATTGTTGGCTGAGCAGGTACAAAGATAGCCAGGGAAATAATTGAAGCCTGGCAAAAGGGCACCTTGTAAGTCAACAAGAGTGCTGATTTATCACCAGGAACTTAGGAGCCGAGGACATGGCAGCACAAGGAAGCAACAGCCAATAGCCACCAGTGAACCAATAGGAAGCTACACACAATCAGGGACCACATAAATACAACACATCGAATAGCCCAAAGGACACATTCCAGTAGAGCAGGGGTGTCCAAACTTTTTTCAAAGAGGGCCAGATTGGATGAAGTGAACGTGCTGGAGGGCCGAACATTTTTCCGAACATTCTTTGAACCATTACAATTAAATGCAAATGAATTATTTTATGCCAAGTTAATTGCAAATGGCATACTTTTCATTTCATAACATTAAGATCAACTGACAGCTGAGTTTTCACAATGT
>NW_015386465.1:3176308-3198314 GCF_001527695.2 Protobothrops mucrosquamatus
TTCCTCTCCCTCTTTCTCTCTCTTTCTCTTTCTCTCTTTCCTCTCTCTTTCCTCTCCCTCTCTTTCTCTCTTCCCTCTTTCTCTTTCTATCTTTCCTCTCCCTCTCTCTTTCTCTCTTTCCTCTCTCTTTCTCCCCTCTCTTTCTCTCTTTCCTCTCCCTCTTTCTCTCTCTTTCTTTCTCTCTTTCCTCTCTCTTTCTCTCTTTCCTCTCCCTCTCTCCCTTTCTCTTTCCTCTCTCTTTCTTTCCTCTCCCTCTTTTTCTCTCTTTCTCTCTTTCCTCTCTTTCTCTCTTTCCTCTCTTTCTCTCTTTCCTCTCCTTCTCTTTCTCTCTTCCCTCTTTCTCTTTCTATATTTCCTCTCCCTCTCTCCCTTTCTCTTTCCTCTCTCTCTCTTCCTCCCCTCTTTCTCTTTCCTCTCTTTCTCTTTCTCTTTCCTCTCTTTCTCTCTTTCCTCTCCCTCTTTCTCTCTTTCTCTTTCTCTCTTTCCTCTCCCTCTCTTTCTTCCCTCTTTCTCTTTCTGTCTTTCCTCTCCCTCTCTCCCTTTCTCTCTTTCCTCTCTTTTTCTTTCCTCTTTCCTCTCTCCCTCTCTTTCCTCTCTCTCTTTCTCCCTCTTTCCTCTCCCCCTCTCTTTTTCCTTCTCTCTCTCTCTCTCTCTCTCTCTCTCTCTCTCTCTCTCTCTCTCTCTCTCTCTCTCTCTCTCTCTCTCTCTCTCTCTCTCTCTCTCTCTCTCTCTCTCTCTCTCTCTCTCTCCCCTCAATATCTCTGGTTTCCCCTTTCAGTGACTCTGGGCAGGTTAGAGTTCAAAGACATATTACAATTAAAAATACTAAAAACTTTTTAAAAGAGTAATGACAGCAAAACCAATAAAAACAACAGAAGCATCCAAATTAAGTGACCACGCTGGAATAACGCCCATAATTGGGCCATGAGGCTCAAATTCTCCCTAGGAGGCAGAAAGAATTCAGGCAAGCGGCATTTTGGAGCCGCGCAAGTCAGCCCAGGGCTTGGTCGGACCCTCCCGGGTGCAATTAGGGGTGGATCCACGGAGTCCCAGGCACCTAACTCACGGAGGAAGCCGGCTGGGAGCCCACAATTAGCGGACCCGCCAGGAGGCGGCTGACGTGGACATCCCCACAGCAGCCAGGTGGCCCCCGAGCTGGACGAGATTCCTGGCCAGCCGGCCACAGGGCAGGAACGGGTCCCTCACCAGGGCTGCTCAGCCTTCCTGGCCAGCCAGCTGGCCGGGCCGTTCCAGGGCCAAATCCTGCCAACCTCTGCCTGCCACAGGAGAGCGAGCCAGGCCAGGCTGGGCAGTGGGTCCAGAGGAGTGCCCCCACCCCAGTGGATGGGGGACTGGGAGGGAGAAGCCCCTTCCCATGCCTGGAAAGCAGCACTTCCTCTCCTGCTGCGAGCATGGGAAAATGGGCAGAGGTCCCGGGAAGGGCAAGCTTGGGGGGGGCAGGAGGCAGCAGAAGGCCCCGCGGCTCCTACAGCGCCACCCGCACTCCACACTGATGGCGCAGAGCTTGCAGTCACCGAGCCAGACGCCAGTGCAGGGTGGCGGGGGGTGCAGACGGCAGGCAGGCCCAGGTGGCAGCAGGCATTGCGGGCCAGGCGCTCCCGGGTGGCCACGTAGACTCAGGATGAGGCAGCGGCAGCGCAGGTCCAGCACCGGCCAGGCCAGCCTCCCCTCACTCCCTTCAGGGGTCTGCCCGGAGCCTTTAGCGAGGCGGTTATTGTTATTATTAGCGCCCCGGGACGCCCAGCTTGGCTTGGGTAGCCTCCCGAGAGGGGATCCCCGTCCGGCTTTGGCAGCCTGGGAGGGGTGGAGGTGGGGTTCCCTTGAGCCCCCCCAGCTATGGGCACTCGCCGTTCAGTGGCAGCGCTGCCGCCGCTGCTCTTCGCAAGAGCTTTTCCACCCATAGGGCGCCGAATGCCTGCCTGCATGCATGCCTTCCTCTCTCGGGGACTCCTGGGCACCCACCCTGCACCGTCAGCAAACCAGACCGGCTGCTCAGCCATCCGCCACGCCCCACGCTCGCCACTTTTGCAGGCAGCGCCAGGCGCTGCCCCGCCACAACCACCTTCACCGCTGCCTGTCCCGCGCAGCCCCGCTGTGTGAAGCGGGCTCCCACGGCACCACCCGCACACCATACCGATGGCGCACAAGGTGAGCACGAGGCAGGAGAACATATGCACTCCGCTTTTTCGGCAGGGCAGAGTAAAGCACTCCTACCAACCTCCCACCCCTGGTCCTCTTTTAGTTACAAGTAGTAGAGTAGAAGATGGCATTCCGTAGTTGCTCAGCAGGGATGGGTGGAAAGTTCCCGCAAACTCGCCTTTGCTGCAGACAACTTGCAGCAACGTTTGCCGGCTGAGACTTTTGGCGCGCTCAGCAGTGCACAAACAGCCTTTAACGGCCAGGTCTGGACAATTCCTATTGGCGTTCGAAAGCCAATAGATTAAGAGTCTATTCAAATAATAGAGTCTATTCTATTGGTGTTCGAAAGCCAATAGAATAGAGGGAGTAGCACAGCTCATGGAAAAGTTGAAAAAATCCATCAAAAAAAAATGCCGGAATGCCGTTCAGAGCGTTGCGACCCACAGGTTGAGAACCGCTATGATAGGGAGGGCCGTGGGAGGGCCGCATTTACCCAGAGCAGGGAGGGCTGTTAGAGGGCCGTATTAAACCGGAACGCGGGCCGCAAATAGCCCGCGGGCCGGACTTTGGACATGCCTGCAGTAGAGAGAAGTTCCCTGAGGAAGGGCTCCAGCATGAGTCCCAAAGTTCAGAAGACTAAATCTTTGATCCAGGTGAATGACCCAGATTGGATCCTGCAAGACCATCCTTCTGCTCAGAGACAGCAGAAAATTTCAGCAGGAGGTCGCATTTAAGCAAAACGAAGAATACGATGAAAGTTGTAGTTTAATTCAGAGATAGTTCTGTCACATGCAATTATAGCAGAAGACCTAACATGTTTAAAGGACTTAAATCATTTGGGCATTTGATATTTATTTTAATATAGGACTACCAGAGATTGTGCTTATAGGAACAAAACGAATGAATCCAAACGAAGCACATTTGGAATACCTTCCCTTGGTTTCTATCACGCATCTAGTTCTCCAAACCATTAATATATAATGCTCTAAACCACTGAGCATCTTCATGAAACTGCCTTTAAAAATACATTTGTCAGGGAGAAAAAAAAATCCTTCCCTTATCTCTCTAAGGGTATGTTCTTACGACACCAGAGCAGATGGTAACAGTTGCCCCATTCCTTAGCTGTCAATATTTTCCTTCCTGCTGCTACTGGCCAATTAAACTTCTAGAGTTCCTGCTGTTATGAGCGACAGCTAGGAAATGATGTGAATGGTTCAAAGGGCTGGAAATGGGAAGAAATATGGCAAACGCTTTAACAATTACTTGCCCGTTATGACCGATCATGAAAGAGAGAGATTATAGACCAGAATACAGCTTGTTGAGGTTATTGTAGGGATTTCACTTGAAAAAAAATATATATCTGTGGTAAGTTACTCCAAAACTTCCAAGCGTTCTCCTGTGAGTTATATTTTGCCAAGTTGCCTCCATTTTGTTTCAAGACCTCTGTGGTGAGAACTTATCCCTGTCCTATGAAAAAGTCCTGGGTTTAGTCAGGATTAGTATCTGCCCTAGAGACCCAGTTTTGAAGTCGGGGGGGGGGGGTAAGAGGCTCCCCATTTTTCAATGGAACTGCTAAGTTGATTTACACAGTGAAACAAACAGAAACTTAACACTTTTCTTTTAAAAATGGATGATCTTGAAAACTTGCCAAAATGGTGACTGTCCAGTTTAGTATCACTTCAGGTATCAGCTCTTTATTTAGAAAAAAAAAATAATCTCCTATGTTTGGGGGGTTTTTTCCCCCCAAGGTGCTGTTCAAAGGCAACTGGACTTTCTTGTTTTCTTTCTTGAAAATGTTTCACTTCTCATCCAAGAAGCTTCTTCAGTTCTGGCTGAATGATGGGGGATGGCCATTCTCCCCACCACTCAGCCAGAACTAAAGAAGCTTCTTGGATAAGAAACAAAATGTTTTCAAGGGGGGAAAGGTCCAGTTGCCTTTTGAAAATTCACCTTTGGGACAACCATGATCTGGATGACTAAGAATCTCCATAGACACTCCTATTTTTTCCCTTTTGTGAAGCTAAACAAGCAGTAGAAAGTCCGGTACTTTGTATTATGTGGAATTGGTTTGTACTTCTTGAAGGTCCCTGATAAAGACTGATAAAATTGAGTTCAATGTTTCTGAGGGTTATCCATTCTTTTAACCATGTTAGAGCACATGCTTGGTAGTATAAGACCCAATCTGGTAGACCAAATCCTCCATTTTCTTTAGCTTCTTGTAGCATTTTCAGTTTAATTCTGACTTTCTTTCCTTGCCAAATAAATTTTGAGATCAGTGTATTCAAATCATCAAAAAACTTTTTCTCTATTTTTATAGGTACTGTTTGAAATTTTTTAAAAAATGAATTTTGGTGAAATTCCAGACATTTTATCAATGGCTGGAAAAATGAGCTAGAGAGTAAGAACTTACTAAGCAAAAAATTAACCCAGACAACATGTTGTTCATTAAGCACTAATGAATTATAATAGAAAATTAATAATACTTTTAAAAAATGAGTTCAGTATTGCTTTTCTTTTCAAAAATATGATTGTATTTATTTATTTGGGTTTATCTGCTGAAACAAAGGAAGGGACAGCTTCATAGTTACTTTTGCAGTGGCAGTAAAGTTCCTGAAAACAAGTGTACCCCATTTGAACAGAACATTGTGGATTGTGCACTTGCAGTGCTCGGGAGTAAGGTGACTTCAGTGTTGAATACAGACCATCAATTTCTGGAACCATCTCTTTAGGATCCCAAACACAAAATGAAGAGATGAAGCAGAACAATCACTGACCTGGGATGCAATATTTCTCGGTATACATAAATATCAGAACAATGCAGGCAAGATGCATTGATCCTACGCTGATGATCTGTTCATTCAGTTTTGCAAAGATCAACAACAGACATGTTGTTGCTAAGCTCCTTCTTCTTCTCTTTGAAAGCACTCGTTCCATTTGCACATTATTTAAGTCACAGTAAAATAAAATGCAAGTTCTTTAAAAAAAAGACCTTTGCTAATATAAATGTCACGGAGCCTATTTATATAGGTGAGGTGGCTGACCTAATGACGCACAGTCTCGACTAATCAAGAAAATCAGCCTAAGATTTACATGTAGTAAAATTATCTCCAACAAAAGGCAGTTTTTCAATTTTTATGTTCTCTTTCTTCCTAAGGTAAAGGTAAACTTTTCCCCTGTCCAGTTCTGTCTGACTCTGGGGTGTGTGGGAGAGATTGCCTCTATTTCCTAGCCAAGGGAGACAGTGTTATTGTCATGGTTCTGACAGATGAAACTCTTCAAAGAACTTTGAGGCATTGTTTACCTTAAAGAATCTTTATTTGAGTAGCATAGCATCGGCACTAACACAGTTGAAGCCAAAAACTGGATTCCCCTCCCCTGAGCACATAGTATCAAAGCACAATTCCCTCCTCCAATTAACAGTCATATTCCCCAATTAACTTGAAATACAGGCTTCCCCTCCAGTTCTCCAGCCCGCCAATTCTTATCATCTCTTATTTCAATAACCTTGGTTCACACACTAGGTTCAGTATTGTTATGTCTAGCTAAACTCTCATGCACATTCCTCCCCTCAATATCATCTAACTCTAACTCTAACTCTAACTCTAACTCTAAGAGTAAAATATAAGAAGAAAATGGTTGCATCTCCAACTGTTGTCAAAGCAAAAACATCCAATGTTAGCAGCGTTGACAGTTATCCACAGACACTTCCATTGTCATGTGGCCAGCATGACTATATGTTGCCTTCCCGTTGACGTCCTACCTATTTATCTACTTGCATTTGCATGCTTTCAAACTGCTAGGCTGGCAGGAGCTGAGGCAAGAATAGGAGCTTATCCCATCACGTGGTACTTGGATCTCAAACTGCCAACCTTCCAGTCAGCAAACTCAGTGTCTTAACCACCGCAGTGTCTTTCTTCCTAAGGTCTAGCAAATAACTCATCAATGAAGCTGTTCCTTTCACACACACCCTCCTATTTTATTTCAGACGATTTCCTGGGACATTTGGAAGAGTTTGTTTCTATCAATATGGCTTGGGGCTGGCTCTGAAAGCTCCTAATACGACTATCATCTCATGAAACGTACTAAATTCATTTGATGCTTTGTGAACATTTCAGATAACCCTGAGGATCAGCTCAAGAATAAGATACTAATTTATGAACTAAAGTGCCCTCTGCTTAATTATATATTATGTGTCTCTCTGCTACTCTTTGGATTTGATCTCCAAAAAGGTATTTCACAGCATGAATCTTCAACCCAATTGAAGCTGCTGGGCAATCCCTAGGAATGGTGTCTTCTGCTTTAAGATGCTGCAAGCAGGTGATAATAATAATAATAATAATAATAATAATAATAATAATAATAATAATAATAATAATAATAATAATAATAATAATAATAATAATAATAAAGTTGGAAGGGACCTTGTAGGTCATCTAGTCCAACCCCCTGCTCAGGCAGGAAACCCTATACCATTTCAGACAAATGGCTTGTCCAACCCATCCATCAGGAATTCCAGGACAACTGGAATAGTGATGTCCGAAAGAACCACTCTGTGCTCTGAACACCAGATACAGAAATTCCTCCATGTGACATCGTAAATCCTATTTGTGGAGGGACGCCTGGAACGCTGGATCATTGCTATCACCCTCGCTGAATATGATCCCCTGGTCAAGGCCCGCCGTTCAAATGCCAGGCGGTTAGTTGGAGCCACTGGGGATCCGGATGCTGAAGTACTCCCTGGCTGAGGCCGATGCGATCCGAGGGAATCCTCCACGGTTGAGAGATGGAAAGTTCCACCAGATCGGCGAACCACAGACGCCTCAGCCAGTGTGGGACAATCAGAACGACCTCCGCCTGTTCATGTGTTACTGCACATTTGCACTTCTGACTTACATCCATTCTTGTATTAATTTTACCTAATTATCCACATTTTACCCTTTATTGTAACTCCCTTAAGCTTCTGTTTCAACATTGCTTTCTCTGTTGATGGAAA
Source organism: Protobothrops mucrosquamatus (assembly GCF_001527695.2). NCBI lineage: Eukaryota > Metazoa > Chordata > Lepidosauria > Squamata > Viperidae > Protobothrops > Protobothrops mucrosquamatus. The sequence goes on from NW_015386465.1 coordinate 3,183,462, forward strand.
GATTCAAGGGAATTAATCTTAGGAGACTTAGGAGACATTAGAATATGTCTTTATGTTATACCGCTCTGAACTCTTGCTAACCTTAACAAGCTCTTCAATTCTAGCTTTTGTGAAAGTGCTTTTCTGAAGCTACAGGTTTTCTGTTAACCAAGAAAAAAAAAAGAATCCAAATATGCACTTTAATGGAAGTTTGCGGCCTCAATAGATAATCTTGAATTGCTGCATGAAAGACACAGTGTGTTTCCTTTTTTTATTTTTTCCCCCATGCTCAAGCTACCGTTTCATCCCGCAAAAGGGGGTAAATTTTCCTTATAACATTTTTTTTTTGTTTGCTACAACAGCAGACTGCAGACATTTCCATGGGATGCACCAGATTGTTCTCAGAATAAAATTATTCATGGAAAAACTATGAAAATACCATCCAGCAAAAAAAATATATGTAAGAGGGTAGTGGTTTTGCCACGATGAATTTAATCTTATACTACTGAATGCCACTCCGCGGAACTGATTTGTAGCACAGCTGCCAGAATGAAGTTGTTTTAGTTGCTGTATTTTAAACCTCAGGACAGCCTGCACATTCGTGACCGACTGTGTTAACAATGGTCCAACCATCGAAAGATTATGCTCAATAAACTTGGTTTTCCAGCCTTAAGTGCAAAATCAGGTTGATATACAGCTGATGGATAGACAGTGACATGATGGATCACCAGCTGTGCAAACCAACTTCAGAAGTTGCAAATAGAACAATTGTTGGGATTTTAGCAACCCTGCAGCCCATAATATTAACACCAGCTTCCTCTTTGACTGATAACACAGATCTTGACAATTAGCATAGCCTTTTCTTTAATCACTTCCCTGTAAAAGATATTGCCCTCTAATATATATTTTCATGCAGCTCCATAGACAAATTCAGCTGCACACACACACACACACACACACACAGTGTCATGCTGACAGAGTACTATGGTGTAAGGAGGGGAGTGTGAAACCCTTCTGATAAATTCAAGTAAGCTGAAACACTTTTTTTTTTTTTGGCTCACTTTTTTTTCCACAACTGGGATTTGGGCCCAAGCAAGAAATCTACAAATTTCCCTTTCATTTTCTTTAAGGTAGGATTATTATTTTTTTGCCACCTTTAGCAGTTCCCCAAAGCAGTTGCATCTATTACTCATGAGCTGCAATTGCGTCTGAAATTCCCTAGTGCAAGCCATTGCTAGATTGAGAAGAAATGTTTTAGATGCATTAATGTAAGCACTTAGGAGAATTTGCACACTCTGGAGATGCTTGCAAATGCATTTGGGCTTAGAGCAGAAAAGAAAAAAGAATTCTTCAAGTTGAATTTAACTGCTGCTGGTTTCTAGTTCACGTAGATAGTTTTCTGGCAGCAAGCATCTCCTCCTCCTCCTCCTCCTCCTCCTCCTCCTCCTCCTCCTCCTCTTCTTCTTCTTCTTCTTCTTCTTCTTCTTCTTCTTCTTCTTCTTCTTCTTCTTCTTCTTCTTCTTCTTCTTCTTCTTCTTCTTCTTCTTCTTCTTCTTCTTCTTCTTCTTCTTCTTCTTCTTCTCCCTCCCCTCCTCCTCCTCCCTCTTCTCCTTCTCCTTCTCCTTCTCCTTCTCCTTCTCCTTCTCCTTCTCCTTCTTCTTCTTCTTCTCCTTCTCCTTCTCCTCCTCCTCCTCCTCCTTCTTCTNTTTTTTTTTTTTTTTTTTTGAAAAGCTACTTTTCTATGAAAATTTAGGAGGCTGCATGGGAACATATGCAGGGCCTAACTGGTTTTAACCTGAGTGTCTGTCTGCCTGGCTGGCTTAGCGTGTCATGGAAAACTACTATGCTTCATTTACTTGTGATGCAGTGATTTGTGCAAATCTGGCAGTTCTTCACTAACTTTGTGTCATGCATGATTGGCTTTGAATGAATGCCCACAGACAGTTAGGGAGTGCACGTAAGGTAACAAGCATGGATTGTGAAATAAAAGAAGCCAACATTTTCAATTAAATTGATATGTGCATGGATCAATTATTTTAGCTCCATGCTTAAAAGAATTGTTTTGGTGTAGGGACTCAGGTGATAAGGCAGAAACTGGGAGACTCTGAGTTCTAGTCTACCTTGGATATGACAGCCAATCACCAGGAGATGGTGAGTTCTAGTCCTGCCTTAGGTGTGAAAGCTGGTTGGCTTTTTTTAAGGCCAATCATCAGGAGATGGTGAGTTCTAGTCCTGCCTTAGGTGTGAAAACTGGTTGGGTGATTTTTAGGCCAATCACCAGGAGATGGTGAGTTCTAGTCTTCCATTAGCCATGAAAGCCAGCTGGGTGCCTTTAGGCCAGTCACTATCTCTCAGTTTAACCCAACTCACAGGTTGTTGTTGTGGTGAAAACAGGAAGAGGAAGCATTGTGTATACTGCCTTGAGTTTGATAAACCAAAGGTAAGATATCATCTAATAATAAGACAATAATAATGAAAACACATTTCAGATTAAAACTGAGGATTCATTTCCCCATAAAATTGGTACATTCAACTTTTGGTAACTGTCAATACCATCACACTCAAATCTTATATTCAGTCCTGTTTCCTAAATATATAGAACATGCGTGAAGAGATATTTATTGTGCCAAACTTTAATCGTTTGATGTTTTTAGTATCTGCTTTAGTATTCATGTCGACATGTGTTTTTAATATTCTGTTATTGCTTTTTAAATTTTTTGTCAAGCTCCCTAAATACTCACCACAGTGGAAAAGTAGGGGGTAAGTAAACAAATACAAAATTTAAAAAGTAGTAATAAATAAATCAGTCTCAACATGGAGCCCTTCAAGAGAAATATCAGGCAAGGCTTGATATTTTGCACTCGTATCAAAGATTCCTGAATATTTGGAAGTTATAAACCATCCAAATAAAAAGATAAATATGATCTGTCCTTTCCAGGTTCAATAATGCATTTACTATGTGATGATTTAGTATTTCATTTTAAAAATGTGTCTTTTTATTATCTGGAAGATTCACATACTTTCCAATATTGTATTATAATTAACATCCTTCATCTTCTTTCTCTCTTACTCCTGAAGCTTCTCCTACAATTAATGGTCTTTTCAAGATCATTTGAAGGCAGCTTTTATTCATTAATATCTTCTCAGAGTTCAAGCCCTTTATTCCACCCCATATTTTCATTGTAGTGGTCCCCCCCTTTTTTTTTTTCATCAAAGGGGAGAGGCAGAATTACAAAGTCCTTTTTAATAACCACACAATTCCAGGAGGATGAGAAGCATCAAGAACTTTTAAAGGTGGGTTAAGTGTGAGAGCACTTTCAACCAAGTAGTTATTAAAGTTTTAAGGTTCAATGATCCATCAGCCTAAGATCTATATACTCCGTGCTACACAGAAAATGCCTGTGTCACAGAAGAACCATTGATTTAGGGCAAAAGGTATAATTAGCAGAGGGATGGGATGGAGATCTACTTGTTAAATGAGCTTTGGGAATGAATCATGTTTCTGAGGTGCTCATCGCTGCTGAAATTACACCAAGCAAGGCATAGTCATAAATGATCTATTACAGATGTAGGTTTATGTCTCTAGGTTATAAGCCCCTGATGCATTATCTTTAATTGTTTAGGAGAGAAATGAGAATTTCAGCAGGTGCAGCTTTTCTAACTCCCTTTTGACAAATAACACCCTTGAAAACTCCCTCCTGACATAATGATTGAAAGGAAATATAAAGCTAATTTCAACCCCCTCTTTGCGGTCATTCTAATATGGAGTCAGATACACACAGTGGTGGGATTCAAATAGGTGAACAACCGGTTCTCTGTGTGGATGCTGCCGCTTCTAGAAGTCCATTCTGGGCCTGGGCAACAAAAAATTAGCTACCGGTTCTGCCGAAGTGGTGCAAATTGGCTGGATCCCACCACTGGATACACACCAAGATGAGATTCTTATTCTTCTAAGAAGGAAGTTGGCATAGTTTCTGAAGGTAACTTGCATCTTATCCAGCCATACAATCTAGACTAGAGTTTCTGTCTAGAAGGATAAATACAAATGGAGAAGGCTTGCTGAACTGTTAGGCAAGAATCTGAAAACTGAGTCCATTGACATGACATGATGGTCAACTCAGGGAGCTAGCAAGCAGAGGAAAAGATTGTCAAGGGAAAGATGTGATGGAGTTAAGCCTTTCTCTCCATTCTCATAGCACATTGCTACCTTCATCTGCCAGTATGAAGGGAGGGGAAGCCGAGAGAGATGACGCATGCTTAGATCGCACCTACGAAGATGGGGGGGAGGAATGGAAGGCGAGGAGCAGGAGAATACCCCCACCACTCAGCCCAATGGGGTGAAAAACAGCTGGGGGGGCATGGAGGATGCACCCAGCAAGAAAGAGGGGGAAAGGAGTACATCGTATCTAGAAACCTTTGGCAAGGAAAGAGACAACACAAGAGGGAAAAACAACTGGGGAGGTACGGAGACAACGGCTAGCCAAAAAAGGGGGGGAAGAAACTCACTCAATTCAGGAATCTGTGGGGAGGGGATAAACAGTGAGGCACACACAGGCAGGGGGAGTAGAAGAAAAAGAACAAATACAGCACTGATTAACGCTAAAGATGCATCCAAAACACAGCCCAATCAACTAGGACCGGTAACGAGGTCCAGGAGCCAAGTGCAAACATTGACCGCTCTATAAAGGTCACTCCCATTGACTGACATTAAGCCCTGACGATGTCGGTAGTTTTCCAATGAAAGCTTGGTATTTATTAAACTTTTTCCAGTTTAAAATTTTTCCTGGTGTTCAGCAATGGATCCCCACTCAAAAGAGAATGCATTACTGTCCCTCCACCTCTTGACAATTTTATTGTTCCTATAGTCCTGAATTTCTTAGTGAATCAGCTTACGGTATCTACTCTCCCCCATTTCATTTACTGCCAACTGAAAACACAATTAATTTCGAGAACTGTGTGGACTGAGCTGGGGTTCTGGGATGAACACTGATTAATGTTCTTGGAGCTTTATGTGAAAGATGTAAAATGATGTTATGGATTAAATGTGTGTGTGTGTGTTTGTGTGTTTGTGTGTGTGTGTGTGTGTGTGAGAGAGAGAGAGAGAGAGAGAGAGAGAGAGAGAGAGAGGGAGGGAGGGAGGAGAGAGAGAGAGAGAGAAAGGAAGAGGAAGGAAGGAAGGAAGGAAGGAAGGAAGGAAGGAAGGAAGGAAGGAAGGAAGGAAGGAAGGAAGGAAGGAAGGAAGGAAGGAAGGAAAGACCGAGACAGAGAAAAGACAGAGACAGAGACAGAGATAGGGATTGGAGTGATTTAAAAGCCCGGTAAAACCTATTGAATATAAAGTTTAAAAAATTGCCATGTCATTGTCCTCTGGAGCAATGAGGTGAGTTTTAGAGCACTAACTTTTTTTTCTTGCTTAGTTCATACAAAATCAAGTCTTTGTGGCTCGGCCTCTCTTCCCAACTGCCCAGCCCCATGGTTTCCCAAATGAAAACACATCCAGAAGAATTCCCATCAGATATAAGGACATCTGTGCTTTGAAAGAATGACAAACTGCATAAGTAAATTTCAATCGAGCACATTTTTATAGAATATCGTTTACAAACTTCTCTACAGAAATAAATTAAATTTCTTTTTTTTCCCTTTTAATTTCTTCCTTTAAAAAAAAAATACTAAACTTTGGAATGTAACCGTGGCTAAGATTGTCTACTCCTTGCCATGGCATTTTTTGTAGGAAGGGATGTCATTGATCATTCTAGAAATTATTTTGCAAGATATTATTTCTTTCTCCCTGTTGGCCCATCTATACAGAAATCCACGCATAAGCTTTTAAAATGCAAATAAAAGTGTACCCATTTTCTGACAACTTCCCTGGAAACCGGCTTGCATATTGCTGGCCTTATCATTGGGACTTGACAAGCAGATTCCACTCTTCCAGAAGATATCACTTATGGAGAATATAGCAGTTAACTCTTCCTGCTGACTGTGCAAGACACAATTTGACCATCTCGAAGAGTAAAAAGAAAAAGAAAAAAAAGCGGCATTGCAATTTAAATTCAAATGAGGCAACTCTTTTTCAAGGAACAAAAGCGTTAAGATGTATAGTGGAGAAAATGACTCTAAGGTAGCAATTGTAAACACAGTTTACTTCAATGCAAGTTCCATTTCATTTAATGGAGTTTTCTCCAGGATGGGTAGGGATTCTTTCTTGCAGATTTGGCCGAGAAAATGAGATTCTGAGTGGGCTGGTGCTTTTTTTTTCTTTTTTTTTTGGTTATACTAAACTCAATGGGACTTACTGCAAGGAATAAGCAGCGTATTCTCATGCCCTACTAAAGATACCTCCACAAAAATGCATCACAAACCATTATAAAAGGACATGTCCTCATGATATTATCTTGGCTTCAGTCCTGCCTTCAGTGGAGGCAACATGCATTATTATTAAACTGTTCCAATTTAGCATTTTCTCACTTCTCCTGACATCTGTCTTACTGTGCAGATGACCTTGAATGATTCCAAAGTTACGGGTTCTGGAACTGGGATCTGCCAAGCTCTCTGTGAAGAAATAGATGAACAATGAAGGGAGGGGAAAAAAAAACCCTGGGAAAGTAGAAAGTATAATAAAGTAGAAAGTCAAAATAACCCCACCTTGATTACTGTATGTATGGGCAAAGAGAAACCTCTGGAAGGTTTTCAAGATTCTGTTACGATACTGTGGGAAATATTGGCTAGTGTTTTTCTATGCAAGGTTTAGGCCCAGGTGAACTAAATCAGGCCTCGTGGAAAAAGTATTGAACCAAAGTTTGTGCTATGCTCAGTTTTACAATCCGAAGGAGCTATTTGTAATCCCAGTTGCAACTTCACGTTACTTAACATGGTTTTGCTTAAGCTTGCTTGTTTTAAATATATTTAGGACATAAGGACTGGAACTGTGAGAAACGGGGAACTGAAAGTAGCTGGTTCCGATGTACACGGGTATGTGGAAAGTTATGGTCAGCAGAAAGTCTGTAGAAAGTGCAAGGTTGCTGATCATCTGTCTGTGGTATAACACGAGTTAAGGTATAAAAGATTCAGTCTGGACGTGGTTTGAGGCCACTTGGCCCTAGCCATCACTGCTATGATGCTGGTCCAAAGCTGGTTCTCATTGCAATGGGTTTAAGTATGTATGTGATTGCTTTGTGTTCTAAATTTCAATAAATAAACCTCTGATTTGTAAAGTGAGATGTTTGTAATGTGCTGTCTTGTGTCTTTTAATGGTTTTTTTTCCCTCAACAATACCTTAGTGCAGGGGTGTCAAACTCAATTTTATTGAGGGCCGCATCAGCATTGTGGTTGCCCTCAGGGGGCCAGGTTGGTGTGGCCAGGGTGGGTGTAGATGGAGTGGGTGTGACCTACTGGGTGGGCATGGCCAGCTCTACATCGTCCATGTCAAGGGTGCCTGTGGGGGCCTGGGCAGGAGTGGGACAGATCTCAGGGTCTCTGGCAGAAAGGGATAGGACCAGGGCAAGCACCAAGGCATGGTCCGTTTCTTCATTCCTTACAAAGGGTGACACCTCCCCAGCATGCACCCAGGGGGCGGGGCTGACACGGCAGGGGCTGGTTCCTCACTGTTTCTAGATGGCCTTGTGGAGCTAAGACTGAATGTGTTTCAGCATAGATGGCCACCACAAAGTTGTATATTGGCTCCTGGCCGGCCTGGGCCAGGGCCAAGGCAGCAGGGACCTTTCCCTCACTGTTTCCAGGATGGCTTCGCAGGCCACATGAAACCACTTTGCGGGCCTCATCCGGCCCCCGGGCCTTGTGTTTGGCATGTCTGCCCTAGAGCAAAAGACCATTCTTTGAATCCTCATGGTGTCTGCTTCAAAGGGTTGACACTCCTACTGGCCACTTTGTCCTTGTGAGGGCGTCCCTTCTTCTGATCTTTTGATCTTGGTTTCAAAATAGCATTAATCCTGTGTCCCAAAGTACCTCTATCATCATCTGATAAGCTGTTCTTGGGATCTGTTTGAATGGTTCAAGGCAAAACACTTGCATGAAACAACAACAACAAAAATGATAGATTAAAAAAAATCTGCAATTTTAGACATCACATCAATGTACACACAGAGAGAGGGAGAGGGAGAATGAGATTAGTGCTATTGGATAGACCTCAACTGAACTAGCAGCTCCTCATGCATTTTTCTTAACTTGTCCTGCGTTACAAATCAGAATTAGCACCATGAAGAATCCTATTTACTTCCTAAATAACCACAAGCAAAAACCCCAAACCTGGAAGACTTTTCAAGAGGTTGCCCAGGCCATTTTCTCAAGTTCTGGCCAACTCAGTTCTAGTTCCTAACAAAAAGAGTAGCTTTATATCTACAGAACGCAAGCTCCTTGACAGATCTCCTGATTCCATCTTTCTCCAAAAATCTGTAGCCTACACATGTTGAGTAGGAATGCAGCTGGTGCAAATAAGGTTACAGAAGTTTTGTGTCCTTACTCCTTGGTGCAGGCCAGATCGTGAGCTTGTATCCAGATCCAAATGCAGACAATGGCTCTGTCTGGTTATTGCTGCTCTTCAGGGTTTTTTTTTTCCCCAAGCATCATTCCACTCATCTCCTTATCTAGTTTGACTCTTGCATCTCCTTGGTCCCCTGGGATCTGCAGACAAGAGGACGCTACTCTAATGCCCTCCTGGTATTTGTATTCCAAGCCTTTCCTTGTGGAAAATAACCAAGGGACAGTATCAAACTGAAGTTGTGCTTAGTCTTTCTGCTCTTTCTCTTTCTCCATGCTAGCTTTTATTTCCTGAATTTATTTTCATATGTTTTTGGGGTGGTTGGTTTTTTTTTTTTTTTTTTAAAAGCCCTGATTCGCTGGCCTTATTGTATAGGGAACCTCACAATGAAAATAAACTGAAAATAAACACACACACACACACACACACACACACACAAACAGCCTGTCTCCGCTAGCTTAGTCTTTAACTAGGTATCAGTTGTATAATATAAAAAGCATGTTATTTAAGTGATAATGATCCCATAAATGCAGGTCTCATTTTACTGCAAAGCAAACTCCTCCCTGGAGGTACCTCTGTTTATTGGAATCTAAATTCTTTTTTTTCTTTCTTTCCCCACAATAGATGTTTGTTTAACATCCGATGCAAATAAGCAACATTCCAAGATGTCCTCTTGTTCTCTTCTAGACCAGGGGTCTTCAAACCTGGCCCTTTTATGACTTGTGGACTTCAACTCCAAGAATTCCTCAGCCAGCCTCCATTTTGTTTGTTAGATTTAAGACAGGGGTCTTCAAACTTGGTCCTTTTATGACTTGTGCACTTCAACTCCCAGAATTCCTCAGCCAGCCTCCATTTTGTTTGTTAGATTTAAGACAGGAGTCTTCAAACTTGGCCCTTTTATGGCTTGTACACTTCAACTTCCAGAATTCCTCAGTCAGGCACACTGGATGAGGAATTCTGGGAGTTGAAGTCCACAAGTTATAAAAGGGCCATGTTTGAAGACCCCTGGTCTAGACTTTTCAAGATTTGTCAAGGCGGACTATCAAGATCTATGATCAATGAAAATAAGCCAAGCATACATTCAATGTAGTGTTATTAATTGGAGCTTTGACCTTAAGTATATTTCATTGTTTGTAATTGAAGTAAATCCCATTGATTTCAAAGCAATTATGGTGATGCCCCAAGTTATGATGATTTGTCAGCATTTTCAGGACAACTCAAAATGCCTCACTAGTGAAATGCTGCAATCCTACCAAACATGATTACATGCTAGTTTATACTAGTTTATACTACCATGTAGAACTGCATCTACATGGAGGGAAGTGTGTAATGGGGTGCCCCAGGGTTCTGTTCTGGGCCCAGTGCTCTTCAATATATTCATCAATGACTTGGAAGAGGGGATAGATGGGGAACTCATCAAATTTGCAGACGACACCAAGCTGGCAGGAATAGCCAACACTCCAGAAGACAGGCTTAAGATACAGGAAGACCTGGACAGACTTGAACACTGGGCGCTATCTAACAAAATGAAATTCAATGGTGAAAAAAGTAAGGTTCTACATTTAGGCAAGAAAAACCAAATGTACAGATATAGTATAGAGGGTACCTTGCTCAATAGTAGCAACTGTGAGAGGGATCTTGAAGTCCTAGTGGACAATCACTTAAATAGGAGCCAGCACTGTGCTGCGGCTGCCAAAAAAGCCAATACAGTGCTAGGCTGCATTAACAGAGGGATAGAATCAACACAAGGGATAGAAGTGTTAATACCACTTTACAAAGCCTTGGTAAGGCCACACTTGGAATACTGCATCCAGTTTTGGTCACTACAATGTAAAAAAGATGTTGAGACTCTAGAAAGAGTGCAGAGAAGAGCAACAAAGATGATTAGGGGACTGGAGGCTAAAACATATAAGGAACGGTTACTGGAATTGGGTATGTCTAGTTTAATGAAGAGAAGGACGAGGGGTGACATGATAGCAGTGTTTCAATATCTCAGGGGGTGCCACAAAGAAGAAGGAGTCAAGCTATTCTCCAAAGCACCTGAAAGCAGTACAAGAAGCAATGGATGGAAACTAACCAAGGAGAGAAGCAACCCAGAACTAAGGAGAATTTTTCTGACAGTTAGAACAATTAATCAGTGGAACAACCTGCCTCCAGAAACTGTGAATGCTCCAACACTGGAAGTTTTTAAGAAGAGACTGGACAGCCATTTCTCTGAAATGGTATACGGTTTCCCTTCCAACTTTTATTATTATTATTATTATTATTATTATTATTATTATTATTATTATTATTATTATTATTATTATTGTTGTTGTTGTTGTTGTTGTTGTTGTTGTTGTTGTTGTTGTTGTTGTTGTTGTTGTTGTTGTTATTCATGAGTTTATTTCTCTAGGTGATCCCTAGATAAGAGGTTTCCTTTAACCAAGTAATGCAGTTCAGTGATGTGGGGATAGGTAAATTGATTGTATATCTACTGAGAAAACTCAAATATCTGTCCAATTGTTACAAATAGTAGTAACAGAGCTGCAGTCAAATTGTTCCTGGATTGTACCTGGTAAAACAGTCTGTGAGAAATTCACAAGACTAAATGTGAATCAATCCACCATTATCAAGAAGTAGCAACTCAATAAAAGCAACATTTTATACATGCGCTGGTACATATGAAGAGAGCTGAAATAATACAGCTTTTCCTCCTGAAACATACACAATGCAATTCAATCTCAATCTATTGTTGAAAATTACAGCTCGACTTTAAACATCTCATCGGCACTAGATTTCAGCCAATCACTACAAACTAGGTAACAAGAGGCAATTAGCTCATGGAATTATGTTGTGTCTCCAAATTAAACTAATGTCAAGCTTTTCAAATAGCAGAAACCTCTTTTAAGACTTTGCGGTAACCTTTTTTTTACAGAAAAAGTGGCTGTCGAAATGTGTTTCATTCTTAGCTGTGTGAGTTAGCATCATAAATAAAAATTCCAGGTAAATAGAAGCATTGGGAACCAGCAGGAAACTATGATCAGCTTCCATCAATAAATAGAGGATTTTTATTTTTTTATGGGCTGAAAGTTAACAATAGTCCAAAGGCCGAAAAACAAAACTCACAAAACTAAACAAAACAAAACATTTGCCTACATTAATATAGTCTCCAAAGCCCATAGTTTTGAGCACTGGCAGCCAAATAAGTAGGCTAAGGAATACATAAATACATTTTGACTGGAGAGATGGGATATTTTGGGGGAAAACATCTGCTTGTTGAATGAATGAGATGGCAAGGGCATCTGGCCAGATGGATCCCAACAGCCTGCTTTAGTTCGGTGGAATTAAAAAGGTGGGATTACACAATTTAAAACAAAAAACAAAGAAAAATATTTCCCTTCTTTGTAAATTCCCCAGTTCCAATTTTATCTACCCAAGCAAGAAAAACACAAAAAGCAACAACAACACCAAAAAAAAAACAAACAAAACCACCATCAGAGAGTCCTAGGGCAAGTTAAAAGGACGCTTTGAGGGGAAACAAAATAACAATGGTTTTTTTATTTGTTTATTTATTTATTTATTTATTTATTTATTTATTTATTTATTTATTTATTTATTTATTTATTTATTTATTTATTTATTTATTTATTTATTTATTTATTTATTTATTTATTTATTTATTTATTTATTTATTTGAGAAAAGGTGTTTAAAAATCAGCTGCTGCAGCCATTTAAATTACATCATTCTGGAATACACTGGAATCGTGGAATTAAAAAGGAACATCTAGCTTCATATCATGCTCCATGCAATTTTATTACCACATAACTTTATTTTTCCTGTGTTCAGTAACAGAGGATATCTTCGCGTGACAACTCAATTCAGAAGGATATGTTCAGAAGTGGGACAACTCCAGATGAAATTTTCCATGCTAAGTGATTTTGGCTGAACACCTGTGATTTTGGCTTGTATCCCTAAGGCTTCCTCACCTGATGACTGGAAATTGTGAAATGTGAGTGACTACACTGAGTTTTGTTGCAGGAACTTTAGAACATAGAGTAACAGGGATGGAAGGGACCTTGGGGGTCTTCTCATCCAACCCTCTTCTCATGCAGCAAACTCTATACTATTCTGGACAAATGTCTGTCCAATCTCTTCTTGAAAAATATTTTTCAGTGATGGAGCACCCACAGTTTCCAGAGAAAAACTGTTCCACTGATTAATTGTTCTCACTGGCAGGAATTTCTCTTTAGTTCTAGGCTGGATCTCTCTTTGATGATCTTCTACCCATTACTTCTTGTCCTGTCCTGAGGTCCTTTGGAGATTAGGTTGACCCCTCTTCTCTGTGACATTCCATTAAGTACTGGAAGGCTGCTATCATGTCACCACTAGTTCTTCTCTTCGTTAGACTAGACATATCCTCAATCGTTCATCATCAACGTATGGTTAGCCTCAAGACTCCTTATTGTCTTTGCTGCTCTTCTTTGAAGTCTTTCTGGAATCCATATGTGATGGGATCAGTGGCGGGATTCAGCCAATTCACATCACTTTGGCAGAACTGGTAGCTATTTTTTTGTTGCCCAGGCCCAGAATGGACTTCCGGAAGCAGCATCCACACAGAGAACCGGTTGTTCACCTATTTGAATCCCACCACTGGATGGGATCCTATCTGCCTGGATCTTCCACATCTCCCCTCCAGTTTTGACACAAAAGGCTTAGGACGGTGCATTTTCCTGAATGAAGTTACAGTGTCTGGGATCAGGAATCCGGGACATTGGATTTTAGTTTCCAAAATTTAGTAAGTTATGACGGTATATTCTATGGTGTGAATGAGTTTACATGTGTATGTGAAAAGCATGAGATTTGATGTCAACCCAGCCTAATCTTCATTTCTGCTCAAAGCCCAGTAAATGTTGTTGTGTAATTCTTCCTAATTTTTAATAATGTCACTCAGAGACAATCCTTTCAAAGTTACAGCTGTCATTTGTTGTTCTATTTATTTGGGAATGTTTAATTTCTCTTGCCAAGGGGCATTTGTTTTATTTAGTATTTATTTATTTATTTTAGCAGGAAAAAAAGTCTATTTACCAGTGGTGGAGACAATCCATTGTCTGTGTCCATTTGGGTTTATTGCATCTCTGCAGTTTTGAAATGGTCTGTCCAGGTTTTTCATCAATCCAGTGTTTTAAACTTGTGTTTTTAATTATCAGTGGATGCAACAGTATAAATCTTTGGAAACTGGGGAGTAAAAGGATGAATGTACATGTTTTAATAGCTGTCTTTCAACAACAGAGTCTTTCACTTTTTAAACATTTTCAAATGGAGTGAAAGCCTAATAAAACAAGTTGAGGATTGAACAAATTGAGAGCCAGTTTGGTCCAATGTTTAAGGGACTGGCCTGGAAACCAGGAGATGGTGAATTCTAGTCCCTTCTTAGGCATGAAAGCCATCTGGTGACTTTGGGCTACTCATTCTCTCACAGTCCAACACACCTGACAGGGTTGTTATTGTGGAGAAAATAGGAGGTGAAAGAAGTATTAGGCATGTTCGCCACCCTGAGATTTTTAATAAAAAATAATGTGGGATATTTTTTAAAAAATACATATTTCTTAAGGAACTTTCTGGAATGTCCATTGTGTGAAATTCCTCATTTCCTATGATCTTCAGCCAGATGTTCTTGGACTCTAGTCAGTGGTGGGATTCAAATACCTGAACATCCGGTTCTCTGTGTGGATGCAGGCCTGGGCCTCCGAGGCCTAGAACCGACTTCCAGAAGTGACATCCACACACTTCTGGTGGGCCGTTCTAGGCCTGGGAGATCTCCTCTAGGCCTCCGAGGCCTAGAACGGACTTCCAGAAGCAGCATGGGTTCAGCCGGTTCTCTGAACTCAACAAAATTTAGCTACCGGTTCTACCGAACAAGTGCGAACCGGCTGAATTCCACCACTGACTCCAGTTCTAATCTATTTCTAACCAGCACGTTAGGTAAGGTTCCTTATCTCAGATTTAATTGATACATAAATTAAGCCTCAAGGCATAGAAGCTAGAAAGAAAAACCTTAAATATCATTCCACATATTCAATATTTTGTTTGTAGATCCTCTAGGTTTAGAACTTTTTATAATATCTGACGTTATCAAATGCTCAATCAGTCTGTACCTAAGCAGACAGCTCATTAAAATTGTTTGTGCTGGATATATATGTATATATATATATGGATATATATGTATATATATATATGGATATATATGTATATATATATATATGGATATATATGTATATATATACATATATATATTTTAAAGAAATTTTTGATATATATATATATATATATATATATATATATATATATATATATATATATATATATATATATATATATATATATATATATATAT